>NC_042971.1:3637521-3704279 GCF_901001165.1 Salmo trutta | reverse complement strand
TGTAATATAGTCTACACCATCACAATAACTCCATGTAATATAGCCTACACCATCACAATAACTCCATGTAATATAGTCTACACCATCACAATAATCCATGTAATATAGACTACACCATCACAATAACTCCATGTATATAGCCTACACCATCACAATAACTCCATGTAATATCGTACCCATCACAATAACTCCATGTAATATAGCCTACACCATCACAATAACTCCATGTATATAGCCTAACACCATCACAATAACTCCATGTAATATAGCCTACACCATCACAATAACTCCATGTAATATAGTCTACACCATCACAATAACTCCATGTAATTAGTCTACACCATCACAATAACTCCATGTAATATAGCCTACACCATCACAATAACTCCATGTAATATAGCCTACACCATCACAATAACTCCATGTAATATAGCCTACACCATCACAATAACTCCATGTAATATAGCCTACACCATCACAATAACTCCATGTTATATAGTCTACACCATCACAATAACTCCATGTAATATAGACTACACCATCACAATAACTCCATGTAATATAGTCTACACCATCACAATAACTCCATGTAATATAGCCTACACCATCACAATAACTCCATGTAATATAGCCTACACCATCACAATAACTCCATGTAATATAGCCTACACCATCACAATAACTCCATGAATATAGCCTACACCATCACAATAACTCCATGTAATATCGTCTACACCATCACAATAACTCCATGTAATATAGTCTACACCATCACAATAACTCCATGTAATATAGTCTACACCATCACAGTAACTCCATGTAATATAGCCTACACCATCACAATAACTCCATGTAATATAGCCTACACCATCACAATAACTCCATGTAATATAGCCTACACCATCACAATAACTCCATGTAATATCGTCTACACCATCACAATAACTCCATATAATATAGTCTACACCATCACAATAACTCCATGTAATATAGCCTACACCATCACAATAACTCCATGTAATATAGTCTACACCATCACAATAACTCCATGTAATATAGTCAACACCATCACAATAACTCCATGTAATATAGTCTACACCATCACAATAACTCCATGTAATATAGTCTACACCATCACAATAACTCGATTTAATATAGTCTACACCATCACAATAACTCCATGCAATATAGTCTACACCATCACAATAAATCCATGTAATACAGTCTACACCATCACAATAACTCCATGTAATATAGTCTACACCATCACAATAACTCCATGTAATATAGCCTACACCATCACAATAACTCCATGTAATATAGCCTACACCATCACAATAACTCCATGTAATATAGCCTACACCATCACAATAACTCCATGTAATATAGTCAACACCATCACAATAACTCCATGTAATATAGCCTACACCATCACAATAACTCCATGTAATATAGTCAACACCATCACAATAACTCCATGTAATATAGTCTACACCATCACAATAACTCCATGTAATATAGCCTACACCATCACAATAACTCCATGTAATATAGTCTACACCATCACAATAACTCCATGTAATATAGACTACACCATCACAATAACTCCATGTAATATAGTCTACACCATCACAATAACTCCATGTAATATAGTCTACACCATCACAATAACTCCATGTAATATAGCCTACACATCACAATAACTCCATGTAATATAGTCTACACCATCACAATAACTCCATGTAATATAGTCTACACCATCACAATAACTCCATGTAATATAGTCTACACCATCACAATAACTCCATGTAATATAGCCTATACCATCACAATAACTCCATGTAATATAGCCTACACCATCACAATAACTCCATGTAATACAATCTACACCATCACAATAACTCCATGTAATATAGCCAACACCATCACAATAACTCCATGTAATATAGTCTACACCATCATAATAACTCCATGTAATATAGCCTACACCATCACAATAACTCCATGTAATATAGCCTACACCATCACAATAACTCCATGTAATATAGTCTACACCATCACAATAACTCCATGTAATATAGTCTACACCATCACAATAACTCCATGTAATATAGTCTACACCATCACAATAACTCCATGTAATATAGCCTACACCAACACAATAACTCCATGTAATATAGCCTACACCATCACAATAACTCCATGTAATATAGCCTACACCATCACAATAACTCCATGTAATATCGTCTACACCATCACAATAACTCCATGTAATATAGTCTACACCATCACAATAACTCCATGTAATATAGTCTACACCATCACAATAACTCCATGTAATATAGTCAACACCATCACAATAACTCCATGTAATATAGTCTACACCATCACAATAACTCCATGTAATATAGCCTACACAAATCACAATAACTCCATGTAATATAGTCTACACCATCACAATAACTCCATGTAATATAGCCTACACCATCACAATAACTCCATGTAATATAGCCTACACCATCACAATAACTCCATGTAATATAGACTACACCATCACAATAAATCCATGTAATATAGCCTACACCTTCACAATAAATCCATGTAATATAGCCTACACCATCACAATAACTCCATGTAATATAGTCTACACCATCACAATAACTCCATGTAATATAGTCTACACCATCACAATAACTCCATGTAATATAGTCTACACCATCACAATAACTCCATGTAATATAGCCTACACCATCACAATAACTCCATGTAATATAGCCTACACCATCACAATAACTCCATGTAATATCGTCTACACCATCACATTAACTCCATGTAATATAGTCTACACCATCACAATAACTCCATGTAATATGGTCTACACCATCACAATAACTCCATGAAATATAGTCAACACCATCACAATAATTCCATGTAATATAGTCTACACCATCACAATAACTCCATGTAATATAGTCTACACCATCACAATAACTCCATGTAATATAGCCTACACAAATCACAATAACTCCATGTAATATAGTCTACACCATCACAATAACTCCATGTAATATAGCCTACACAAATCACAATAACTCCATGTAATATAGTCTACACCATCACAATAACTCCATGTAATATAGCCTACACCATCACAATAACTCCATGTAATATAGTCTACACAATCACAATAACTCCATGTAATATAGTCTACACCATCACAATAACTCCATGTAATATAGCCTACACCATCACAATAACTCCATGTAATATAGGTCTACACCACCACAATAACCTCCATGTAATATAGCCCTACACCATCACAATAACTCCATGTAATATAGCCTACACCATCACAATAACTCCATGTAATATAGCCTACACCATCACAATAACTCCATGTAATATAGCCTACACCATCACAATAACTCCATGTAATATAGCCTACACCATCACAATAACTCCATGTAATATAGTCTACACCATCACAATAACTCCATGTAATATAGTCTACACCATCACAATAACTCCATGTAATATAGTCTACACCATCACAATAACTCCATGTAATATAGCCTACACCATCACAATAACTCCATGTAATATAGCCTACACCATCACAATAACTCCATGTAATACAATCTACACCATCACAATAACTCCATGTAATATAGCCAACACCATCACAATAACTCCATGTAATATAGTCTACACCATCATAATAACTCCATGTAATATAGCCTACACCATCACAATAACTCCATGTAATATAGCCTACACCATCACAATAACTCCATGTAATATAGTCTACACCATCACATAACTCCATGTAATATAGTCTACACCATCACAATAACTCCATGTATATAGTCTACACCATCACAATAACTCCATGTAATATAGCCTACACCATCACAATAACTCCATGTAATATAGCCTACACCATCACAATAACTCCATGTAATATAGCCTACACCATCACAATAACTCCATGTAATATCGTCTACACCATCACAATAACTCCATGTAATATAGTCTACACCATCACAATAACTCCATGTAATATAGTCTACACCATCACAATAACTCCATGTAATATAGTCAACACCATCACAATAACTCCATGTAATATAGTCTACACCATCACAATAACTCCATGTAATATAGCCTACACAAATCACAATAACTCCATGTAATATAGTCTACACCATCACAATAACTCCATGTAATATAGCCTACACCATCACAATAACTCCATGTAATATAGCCTACACCATCACAATAACTCCATGTAATATAGACTACACCATCACAATAAATCCATGTAATATAGCCTACACCTTCACAATAAATCCATGTAATATAGCCTACACCCATCACAATAACTCCATGTAATATAGTCTACACCATCACAATAACTCCATGTAATATAGTCTACACCATCACAATAACTCCATGTAATATAGTCTACACCATCACAATAACTCCATGTAATATAGCCTACACCATCACAATAACTCCATGTAATATAGCCTACACCATCACAATAACTCCATGTAATATCGTCTACACCATCACAATAACTCCATGTAATATAGTCTACACCATCACAATAACTCCATGTAATATAGTCTACACCATCACAATAACTCCATGTAATATAGTCAACACCATCACAATAACTCCATGTAATATAGTCTACACCATCACAATAAACTCCATGGTAATATAGTCAACACCATCACAATAACTCCATGTAATATAGTCTACACCATACAAAACTCCATGTAATATAGTCTACACCATCACAATAAACTCCATGTAATATAGCCTACACAAATCACAATAACTCCATGTAATATAGTCTACACCATCACAATAACTCCATGTAATATAGCCTACACAAATCACAATAACTCCATGTAATATAGTCTACACCATCACAATAACTCCATGTAATATAGTCTACACCATCACAATAACTCCATGTAATATAGCCTACACCATCACAATAACTCCATGTAATATAGCCTACACCATCACAATAATCCATGTAATATAGTCTACCCATCACAATAACTCCATGTAATATAGCCTACACCATCACAATAACTCCATGTAATATAGCCTACACCATCACAATAACTCCATGTAATATAGTCTACACCATCACAATAACTCCATGTAATATAGTCTACACCATCACAATAACTCCTTGTAATATAGTCTACACCATCACAATAACTCCATGTAATATAGTCTACACCATCACAATAACTCATGTAATATAGTCTACACCATCACAATAACTCCATGTAATATAGTCCTACACCATCACAATAACTCCATGTAATATAGCCTACACCATCACAATAACTCCATGTAATATATCTACACCATCACAATAACTCCATGTTAATATAGCCTACACCATCACAATAACTCCATGTAATATAGTCCTACACCATCACAATAACTCCATGTAATATAGCCTACAACCATCACAATAACTCCATGTAATATAGCCTACACCATCACAATAAATCCATGTAATATAGCTACACCATCACAATAACTCCATGTAATATAGCCTACACCATCACAATAACTCCATGTAATATAGCCTACACCATCACAATAACTCCATGTAATATAGTCTACACCATCACAATAACTCCATGTAATATAGTCTACACCATCACAATAACTCCATGTAATATAGCCTACACCATCACAATAACTCCATGTAATATAGCCTACACCATCACAATAACTCCATGTAAGCATAGAGCTACACCATCACAATAACTCCATGTAATAAGGCCTACACCATCACAATAACTCCATGTAAATATAGTCTACACCATCACAATAAATCCATGTAATATAGCCTACATCATCACAATAAAATCCATGTATATAGCCTACACCATCACAATAACTCCATGTAATATAGCCTACACCATCACAATAACTCCATGTAATATAGTCTACACCATCACAATAAATCCATGTAATATAGCCTACACCATCACAATAACTCCATGTAATATAGTCTACACCATCACAATAACTCCATGTAATATAGCCTATACCATCACAATAACTCCATGTAATATAGTCTACACCATACAATAACTCATGTAATATAGTCTACACCATCACAATAACTCCAGCTAATATAGCCTACACCATCACAATAACTCCATGTAATATAGTCTACACCATCACAATAACTCCATGTAATATAGTCTACACCATCACAATAACTCCATGTAATATAGCCTACACCATCACAATAACTCCATGTAATATAGCCTACACCATCACAATAACTCCATGTAATATAGCCTACACCATCACAATAACTCCATGTAATATAGCCTACACCATCACAATAACTCCATGTAATATAGTCTACACCATCACAATAAACTCCATGTAATATAGCCTACACCATCACAATAACTCCATGTAATATAGTCTACACCATCACAATAACTCCATGTAATATAGTCTACACCATCACAATAACTCCATGTAATATAGCCTACACCATCACAATAACTCCATGTAATATAGCCTACACCATCACAATAACTCCATGTATATAGTCTACACCATCACAATAACTCCATGTAATATAGTCTACACCATCACAATAACTCCATGTAATATAGCCTACACCATCACAATAACTCCATGTAATATAGTCTACACCATCACAATAACTCCATGTAATATAGTCTACACCATCACAATAACTCCATGTAATATAGCCTACACCATCACAATAACTCCATGTAATATAGCCTACACCATCACAATAACTCCATGTAATATAGTCTACACCATCACAATAACTCCATGTAATATAGCCTACACCATCACAATAACTCCATGTATATAGCCTACACCATCACAATAACTCCATGTAATATAGTCTACACCATCACAATAACTCCATGTAATATAGCCTACACCATCACAATAACTCCATGTAATATAGACTACACCATCACAATAACTCCATGTAATATAGCCTACACCATCACAATAACTCCATGTAATATAGCCTACACCATCACAATAACTCCATGTAATATAGCCTACACCATCACAATAACTCCATGTAATATAGACTACACCATCACAATAACTCCATGTAATATAGCCTACACCATCACAATAACTCCATGTAATATAGCCTACACCATCACAATAACTCCATGTATATATAGTCTACACCATCAACAATAACTCCATGTAATATAGCCTACACCATCACAATAACTCCATGTAATATAGACTACACCATCACAATAACTCCATGTAATATAGCCTACACCATCACAATAACTCCATGTAATATAGCCTACACCATCACAATAACTCCATGTAATATAGCCTACACCATCACAATAACTCCATGTAATATAGCCTACACCATCACAATAACTCCATGTAATATAGTCTACACCATCACAATAACTTCATGTAATATAGCCTACACCATCACAATAACTCCATGTAATATAGCCTACACCATCACAATAACTCCAGTATCAGAGACAGGTCTAAAGAAACACCATATGAAGAAAATCTAGCCTATTTCAGAAGAACACACTAAGAATCCAGGCTGTATCCCAACCGGCCGTGATTGGGAGTCCCATATGGCGGTCCACAATTGGCCCAGCGTCGTCCAGGTTTGGCCGGGGTAGGCCGTCATTGTAAATAAGAATGTGTTCTTAACTGACTTGCCTATTTAAATAAAGGTTACATTTCTTTAAGAAAGAAAAAACATAATTAGGGGTTCAATTAGGAAAGTTGAAATGTAAAAAAGATTCTTACAAGAACCTTCTCATCTTCAGAGTTGCTCTGGGAACCTTTCCTAATCGATAGTTTCATATTTGAACCTTTCTTATCATAAATGGTTCTTGGAGGAACTGGCACCCTCTTTTTATCAATTATTACCGCCTGACTACTACCACCCACATCCACATTCCATTCTAGGACAGACTGGTAGCTAAACAACAACACTTGCTGGAAAACAACTACAGTTTCTCGAAATGTACACAACAAACTCCTGCTAAGTGGTATTCCCTGTTCTGCATTCTTTATCTAGCTAGCTGGCAAATTGTAGCTAGCTAATGTTAGCCTCTGGTCAATTTTTACATATTTTAGCTAGCTAACGTTTTGACCCCATCGGTTCCAAGCCCAAACCAGAGTTTAAATCAGCACTCGGTGTTTTGTCTGCTGTATGGGGACAGGCCCCCTCCTGCTGTATGGGGACAGGCCCCCCACATGGTGTATGGGGACAGCCCCCCCACCTGCTGTATGGGGACAAGCCCCCCACCTGGTTTATGGGGACAGGCCCCCCATTATGGTGTAAGGGAACAGGAGCCCCACCAGCTGTATGGGGACAGGCCCCAACCTGGTTTATGGGGACAGGACCCCCACATGGTGTAAGAGAACAGGAGCCCCACCAGCTGTATGGGGACAGGCCCCCACCTGCTGTATGGGGACAGGGAGGGCATGATTTGTATCTGGTGTGATTTGCCTCGTGCAGCCCAACACATCTCCTTTTCATAGAGTTGATCAGGCTGTTGATTGTGGTCTGTGGAATGTTGTCCCACTCCTCTTCAATGGCGGTGCCAACATGCTGGATATTGCCGGGAACTGGAACCCGCTGTCATACACGTTGATCCAGAGCATCCCAAACATGCTCAATGGGTGCAGGCAATGAAAGAACTTGGACATTTTCAGCTTCCAGGAATTGTGTACAGAACCATGCGACATGGGGCTGTGCATTATCATGCTGAAACATGAGGTGATGGCGGCGGATGAATGGCACAACAATGGTCCTCAGAATCTCGTCACGGTATTTCTGTTCATTGAAATTGCGGTTGATAAAATGCTAATGTGTTCATTGTCCGTAGCATATGACTGCCCATACCATAACCCCACTGCCACAATGGGGAACTCTGTTGAGCAATCCGCTCGTGCAGAAAGTCTTCAGTTGTTCAAACCGCCAGTTTCATCAGCTGTCTGGATGGCTGGTCTCAGACCATCCCCCAGTTTCATCAGCTGTCCGGATGGCTGGTCTCAGACGATCCCCCAGTTTCATTAGCTGTCAGGATGACTGGTCTCAGACGATCCCCCAGTTTCATCAGCTGTCTGGATGACTGGTCTCAGATTATGCCCCAGTTTCATCAGCTGCCCGGATGACTGGTCTCAGACGATCCCCCAGTTTCATCAGCTGTCTGGATGACTGGTCTCAGACGATCCCACAGTTTCATCAGCTGTCCGGATGACTGGTCTCAGACCATCCCCCAGTTTCATCAGCTGTCTGGATGACTGGTCTCAGACCATCCCCCAGTTTCATCAGCTGTCCGGATGGCTGGTCTCAGACCATCCCCCAGTTTCATCAGTTGTCTGGATGACTGGTCTCAGACCATCCCCCAGTTTCATCAGCTGTCCGGATGACTGGTCTCAGACCATCCCCCAGTTTCATCAGCTGTCTGGATGACTGGTCTCAGACGATTCCCTAGTTTCATCAGCTGTCCGGATTACTGGTCTCAGACGATCCCCCAGTTTCATCAGCTGTCCGGATGACTGGTCTCAGACCATCCCCCAGTTTCATCAGCTGTCTGGATGACTGGTCTCAGACGATCCCCCAGTTTCATCAGCTGTCTGGATGACTGGTCTCAGACGATACCCCAGTTTCATCAGCTGTCCGGATGACTGGTCTCAGACCATCCCCCAGTTTCATCAGCTGTCCGGATGACTGGTCTCAGACGATCCCCCAGTTTCATCAGCTGTCCGGATGACTGGTCTCAAACCATCCTGCAAGAAGCCGGATATGGAGGTCCTGGGCTGGCGTGGATACACGTGGTCTGCGGTTGTGAGGCCCGGTTTGACGTACTGTCAAATTCTCTAAAACAACGTTGGAGGCAGGTTATGATAGAGAAATTAACATTAAATTCTCTGGCAACATCTCCGGTGGACATTCCTGTAATAAGCATGCAAATTAGCATGCTCCCTCAAAACATTAGACATCTGTGGCATTGTGTTGTGTGATGAAACTGCACTTTTTAGGGAGGTCTTTTATTGTCCCCAACACAAGGTACACTTGTGTAATGAGCATGCTGTTTAAACAGCTTCTTGATATGCAACACTTGTCAGGTGGATTGATTGTCTTGGCAAAGGATAAATGGTCACTAAACAAATTTAAGATAAATACATTTTTTGTGCATATGAACCATTTCTGGGACCTTTTATTTCCTCTCAAGAAACATGGAGTTTATATTTTTGTTCACTTTAGACAATATAAATATTCTTAAATTAAACTTTTATGTTCATTTTATGGATTATTACCAACATGTTTTATATAATTATTATTATTGCTGCATATTATTAGTAATAAAAGGGTTAAAAAATGAATCCTCAAAGAAAAAAAAACATTTTCAAAAAGGTTCCTCAGGGAACTCCTATAGATGTACTATTGTAAAGTGGTTGTTCCACTGGATGTCATAAGGTGAATGCACCAATTTGTAAGTCGCTCTGGATAAGAGCGTCTGCTAAATGACGTAAATGTAAATGCAAATGTAACTCAAAAAGGCTCCTCAGGGAACTTTCAGGAAGATTCCCCACAGTGGCAACTCAAAAAGGTTCCTCAGGGAACTCCTACCTTTCAGGAAGATTCCCCACAGTGGCAACTCAAAAAGGCTCCTCAGGGAACTTTCAGGAAGATTCCCCACAGTGGCAACTCAAAAAGGTTCCTCAGGGAACTCCTACCTTTCAGGAAGATTCCCCACAGTGGCAACTCAAAAAGGCTCCTTGAATAACCTTTTCTTCTTAGAGAGGAAATGACATTTGAAACAACAATCCACAAAATATTTTATTTTAAAGAAGCTAATAATCCTCTGTGGCCAAATTGTCACGCCCTGACCTGAGAGAGCCTTTTTTATGTTAGGTTTGGTCAGGGTGTGATTTGGGTAGGCATTCTATGTCCTTTTTCTATGCTTTGTATTTCTTTGTTTTGGCCTAGTATGGCTCTCAATCAAGGACGGTACATCGTTGTCGCTGATTGGGAGTCATACTTAGGCAGCCTGTTTTCCTTTGGGGTTTGTGGGTAGTTAATTTCTGTTTAGTGTTTTGCACCTGACAGAACTGTTTGGCTGTTAGTTTCTTTTTTTTTTTTTTTTTTGTTTAAAGTGTTCTATCTTTAATAAATTCATGATGAGCACTAATCACGCTGGCCTTGGTCTACTCTCTTCAACGACGGCCGTTACACAAATAATTATTTTTTAGTAACCTATTTATTTATTTCTGTACAGACAGGAGTAGGCTAATTATTAGGCTATATAATTTTTCCAATTTTATTACATTTACTGTAGGAAAAGCTTAGCTTCCCTAGCCTTGTGGACATGTCCCCTATGCTTGCATATTAAAAACGTAACACCCCTAACCTCCATTCACTATTGGAGTGCAGGCTTCAGATGACATGGTTTTTTGTGGACCATTCTAAACAAAAATAATTCCACACAAACAATACCAGTCAAAAGCTTGGACACTCCAGGGTTTTTGTTTAATATGAAATAGGAGCTATTGATAAGAAGAGTGTTGTTGTGTAGCTACCAGTCTGTCCTGGAATGGATTGTTGATGTGGGTGGTAGTAGTCATGCAGAAGCTATTGAGAATAAGAGGCGCCAGCATATTGAAAGGTTCCTCCTGGAACCTATTCGTCTTCAGGTTCCTCCAATAACCATTTATGATAAGAAAGGTTAAAATATGAACCATTGATTAGGAAAGGTTAAAATGTTAACCCATTGATTAGGAAAGGTTAAAATGTTAACCCATTGATTAGGAAAGGTTAAAATGTTAACCCATTGATTAGGAAAGGTTAAAATATGAACCCATTGATTAGGAAAGGTTAAAATGTTAACCCATTGATTAGGAAAGGTTAAAATGTTAACCCATTGATTAGGAAAGGTTAAAATATGAACCCATTGATTAGGAAAGGTTAAAATGTTAACCCATTGATTAGGAAAGGTTAAAATGTTAACCCATTGATTAGGAAAGGTTAAAATATGAACTTATTGATTAGGAAAGGTTAAAATATGAACCCATTGATTAGGAAAGGTTAAAATGTTAACCCATTGATTAGGAAAGGTTAAAATATGAACTTATTGATTAGGAAAGGTTAAAATATGAACCCATTGATTAGGAAACGTTAAAATATGAACCCATTGATTAGGAAAGGTTAAAATATGAACCCATTGATTAGGAAAGGTTAGAATATGAACCCATTGATTAGGAAAGGTTAAAATATGAACCCATTGATTAGGAAAGGTTAAAATATGAACCCATTGATTAGGAAAGGTTAAAATGTTAACCCATTGATTAGGAAAGGTTAAAATATGAACTTATTGATTAGGAAAGGTTAAAATGTTAACCCATTGATTAGGAAAGGTTAAAATATGAACTTATTGATTAGGAAAGGTTAAAATATGAACCCATTGATTAGGAAAGGTTAAAATATGAACCCATTGATTAGGAAAGGTTAAAATATGAACTTATTGATTAGGAAAGGTTAAAATATGAACCCATTGATTAGGAAAGGTTAAAATATGAACCCATTGATTAGGAAAGGTTGAAATATGAACTTATTGATAGGAAAGGTTAAAATATGGATCCATTGATTAGGAAAGGTTAAAATATGAACTTATTGATTAGGAAAGGTTAAAATATGAACCCATTGATTAGGAAAGGTTAAAATATGAACCCATTGATTAGGAAAGGTTGAAATATGAACTTATTGATAGGAAAGGTTAAAATATGGATCCATTGATTAGGAAAGGTTAAAATATGAACTTATTGATTAGGAAAGGTTAAAATATGAACCCATTGATTAGGAAAGGTTAAAATGTGAACCCATTGATTAGGAAAGGTTAAAATATGAACCCATTGATTAGGAAAGGTTAAAATATGAACTTATTGATTAGGAAAGGTTAAAATATGAACCCATTGATTAGGAAAGGTTTAAATATGAACCCATTGATTAGGAAAGGTTAAAATGTGAACCCATTGATTAGGAAAGGTTAAAATGTGAACACATTGATTAGGAAAGGTTAAAATGTTAACCCATTGATTAGGAAAGGTTCCCAGAGGAACTCTAAAGATGAAAAGGTTCTTGTAAGAATAGTTTTTACATTTCAACTTTCCTAATTGAACCCCTAATTATTTTAATTTTTGAATTACATTTTTTGTTTAACCTTTATTGAACTAGGCAAGTCAGTTAAGAACAAGTTCTTAATTACAATGACGGCCTACCCCGGCCAAACCTGGACGACGCTGGGCCAATTGTGTTCTGCCCTATGGGACTCCCAATCACGGCCGGTTGGGATACAGCCTGGATTCTTAGTGTGTTCTGAAATAGGCTAGATTTTCTTCATGTCATGTTTGTTTAGACCTGTCTCAGATAAATACTGGAGTTATTGTGATGGTTTTGATGTTAAGGGTAAATTACCATGAGACAGTCAGTTATCTGCATGACAATCACTGGCTGACAAAATGTCATGACCGACACAGCCCTAGGTGACATCAATAAGGGATCATAGCTTTCACCTGGATTCACCTGGTCAGTCTATGTCGTGGAAAAAACAGGTACTCCTAATGTTTTGTACACACAGTGTATATCATGTGTCTATAATAAACAAGCTTGAACTGAGAAGGGAAGAGGGAGGGCAGCCAGGAGGGAGGAGAAAAGATGGCCAGATTTGTGTTTAGTTTGTAGGTGAACAAAACATGAAAAATACGTAGGCCCTTAATAGGGCTAGGGGGCAGTATTGTCACTTTCGGATGAAATACGTGCCCATATTAAACTGCCTCCTACTCAAACTCAGAAGCTAGGATATGCATATTATTAGTAGATTTGGATAGAAAACACTCTAAAGTTTCCAAAACTGTTTGAATGATGTCTGTGAGTATAACAGAACTCATATGACAGGCAAAACCCTGAGAGAAATCCAACGAGGAAATGAACATCTGGTTCCTGTAGTTTTCTCAAGTCCTTGCCTTTCTGACACACAGTGAGTTAGGACTCAAATAGCACTTCCTAAGGCTTCCACTAGATGTCAACAGTCTTAGAAAGTAGTTTGAGCCTTTTGCGGTAAACACAGACCGAAGGAGAACGCTGGTAATCAGGTGAACAGAAAATCACATCAATTCATAGGGCGCGTTCATGTGAGAAATCCCTTTGCGTTCCAAAACGTTTTTCAAGGCAATGCAAACGTCCGGTTGGAATATTACTGAAGTTTCACGTTCTCAAGGCCCTAAAGATTGATGCTATACAACGTTTGACATGTTTGAACGAACGTAAATATAACTTTTTCTTGAGTTTCCGTCGTCACATTTCCCTCGCGCACCCTACATTTTGAGTAGCCTACAGAATGCGCGAACAACATGGAGTTATTTGGACATAAATCATTAACTTTATCGAACAAAACAACATTTGTTGTGGACCTGGGATTCCTGGAAGTGCCTCTGATGAAGATTATTAAAGGTAAGTGAATATTTCTAATGCTATTTATGCGTTTAGATGACTCCAAGATGGCCGGTGTCTATAATTGCCTACTGTCTTTTTTCTGACCACAGTACTCAGATTATTGCAAAGTGTGCCTTCCCAGTAAAGTTATTTTGAAATTTGTCAACGCGATTGCATTCAGGAGATGTTAATCTATAATTCTTTGAATAACATTTTAATATTTTATCAAGGTTTATGGCGAGTATTTTTTAATTTGTTGTGCTGATTCACCAGCATTTTTGGAGGCAAAATATTTTCTGAACATCACACGATGATGTAAAATGCTGTTTTTGGATATAAATATGAACTTGATAGAACACAAAATGCATGTATTGTCTAACATAATGTCCTAGGAGTGTCATCTGATGAAGATTGTCAAAGGTTAGTGCATAATTTTAGCTGTTTTTCTGCTTTTGGTGACGCTTGTCCTTGTTTTGAAAATGGCTGTGTGTAATGTTTTGTCAATGTACTGTCCTAACATAATCTAATTTTATGCTTTCGCCGTAAAGCCTTTTTGAAATCGGACAACGTGGTTAGATTAAGGAGATGTTTATCTTTCAAATGGTGTAAAATAGTTGTATGTTTGAGAAATTTGAATCATGAGATTTTGTTGTTTTCAAATAAGGCGCTCTGATATTTCACTGGCTGTTGTAAGTGTGTACCGCGGGTGGGACGCTAGCCACGTAGCCCATAGAAGCTAAATGATGTGTACTCAAATATTATGTAATCAAAAAATATCACTTTAGCTGGTAGAACTGACAAAATGAAATGAATCATAGAGTTCTTATAACTTATTCCATTCAACAGGTCCATTTGTTTGTCTCACATCTCTTTATTTTCATATACCCTGGGGGCTATGTAGCTTCTGATCAGTCATGTTAGTCTCATGTCTCTCTATATTCATATACCCTGGGGGCTATGTAGCTTCTTATCAGTCATGTTTGTCTCTTTATATTCATATACCCTGGGGGCTATGTAGCTTCTGATCAGTCATGTTTGTCTCATGTCTCTTTATATTCATATACCCTGGGGGCTATGTAGCTTCTGATCAGTCATGTTTGTCTCTTTATATTCATATACCCTGGGGGCTATGTAGCTTCTGATCAGTCATGTTTGTCTCTTTATATTCATATACCCTGGGGGCTATGTAGCTTCTGATTAGTCATGTTAGTCTCATGTCTCTTTATATTCATATACCCTGGGGGCTATGTAGCTTCTGATTAGTCATGTTAGTCTCATGTCTCTTTATATTCATATACCCTGGGGGCTATGTAGCTTCTGATCAGTCATGTTGAGAGTTGTGCTGTTATTCAGACACTTGATTTTTATTTCCAGTTGTTTTTCCCTGGTCATGTCAGAATACACTACCTTTACAGAGTAACTGCACCTAAAAACCAACTTCTCATTTAGAAAACAGTGTATGTGGCATTGATATGAGCCAGTATTGATACGGCTCAGTACATCACTGGGGCTAAGCTTCCTGCCATCCAGGACCTCTATACCAGGCGGTGTCAGAGGAAGGCCCTAAAAAACAGCAGCAGCCAGGGTCAAATGGCAGGGAAGAGGATGATTTAGGTGACCAAGACACAGGCCTAGAACTTGATTTTTTTGTCTGCCGGTTATTGTCATGCAAAAGACTGCTGACCTGAAGGTAAATTATGTTAATTAACATTGACACGTTTAGCAACTCCAGGCCTCCACAAACCAATGATGAGCACCTTTTGGAACATCTACATTAAAAAATAATAATAAATAAATGTAATACACACCATCACAATAAACCCATTATTTATTTTAGGCAGATCTAAATAAACATGTATTATAGAAGAACAGAATATGAGTTGACCTACTGTGTTATCTGGCTATTCTCCATCTTATAGACTGTAGGCTTGTTCATTTAGTAGACTAGATACTGTATGTTATCTGGCTATGATATAGACTGTAGGCTTGTTCATTTAGTAGACTAGATACTGTATGTTATCTGGCTATGATATAGACTGTAGGCTTGTTCATTTAGTAGACTAGATACTGTATGTTATCTGGCTATGATATAGACTGTAGGCTTGTTCATTTAGTAGACTAGATACTGTATGTTATCTGGCTATGATATAGACTGTAGGCTTGTTCATTTAGCTGACTAGATATGCCTATGCTTATAAGTCCTGTGCAATTATTTTATATTTTATGATTTTATAGTAAGAAGAATATAATTGTAATTAGCTGAATAAAATAGAAAGGATATTTTTCTCATTCCAGAGCGAGTGCCCATATGAAGTGTCTATGTTGAGCGTAAAAGTTATAATTTGAAACAGTTATTTGGCAACTTTAGTTGTGATTAATACAAACTTTAGTAAAGCCAATGCTAAAGGGTAGTTTCACCAGGACACACATCCCCTACATTCATCTAGAAATATAACAGACTTTATTATAGTTTCACCAGGACATCTAACTGAGGCATTTCAACAGTGGTACAGTAACAGGTAGTCATGGAGACATGCACTTATTAAACACATCCCCTACATTCATCTAGAAATATAACAGACTTTATTATAGTTTCACCAGGACATCTAACTGAGGCATTTCAACAGTGGTACAGTAACAGGTAGTCATGGAGACATGCACTTATTAAACACATCCCCTACATTCATCTAGAAATATAACAGACTTTATTATAGTTTCACCAGGACATCTAACTGAGGCATTACAACAGTGGTACAGTAACAGGTAGTCAGGGAGACATGCACTTATTAAACACATCCCCTACATTCATCTAGAAATATAACAGACTTTATTATAGTTTCACCAGGACATCTAACTGAGGCATTACAACAGTGGTACAGCAACAGGTAGTCAGGGAGACATGCACTTATTAAACACATCCCCTACATTCATCTAGAAATATAACAGACTTTATTATAGTTTCACCAGGACATCTAACTGAGGCATTACAACAGTGGTACAGCAACAGGTAGTCAGGGAGACATGCACTTATTAAACACATCCCCTACATTCATCTAGAAATATAACAGACTTTATTATAGTTTCACCAGGACATCTAACTGAGGCATTTCAACAGTGGTACAGCAACAGGTAGTCATGGAGACATGCACTTATTAAACACATCCCCTACATTCATCTAGAAATATAACAGACTTTATTATAGTTTCACCAGGACATCTAACTGAGGCATTTCAACAGTGGTACAGTAACAGGTAGTCATGGAGACATGCACTTATTAAACACATCCCCTACATTCATCTAGAAATATAACAGACTTTATTATAGTTTCACCAGGACATCTAACTGAGGCATTTCAACAGTGGTACAGTAACAGGTAGTCATGGAGACATGCACTTATTAAACACATCCCCTACATTCATCTAGAAATATAACAGACTTCATTCTAAAAATATAATGTTTAGTTTATTATCAAAATATTGCCAATTTATTCTCGAAATATTGCCACTTTTAAAAGTTCTATCAAAAAAGTGTGACTTTAGAGAGAGAGAAAAAAAGAAAGAAGGTATTGTGGGGTAATTTTATCAGATTGGCTTATTGGAGATGGGGTCAGAGTCAATGTTTGAAGTTGTTGGCTTCAACATACACTGTAGATGTATGTGTTCAAAAGTAGCTCCCAATGTCTTCAAATCCCTGGGGAGAGAGGAACTGCTACCCCTAGGGAGAGAGGAGCTGCAACCCCTGGGGAGAGAGGAGCTGCAACCCCTGGAGAGAGAGGAGCTGCTACCCCTGGGGAGAGAGGAGCTGCTTCCCCTGGGGAGAGAGGAACTGCTACCCCTAGGGAGAGAGGAGCTGCTACCCCTGGAGAGAGAGAGGAGCTGCAACCCCTGGGGAGAGAGGAGCTGCAACCCCTGGGGAGAGAGGAGCTGCTACCCCTGGGGAGAGAGGAGCTGCTACCCCTGGGGAGAAAGGAGCTGCTACCCCTGGGGAGAGAGGAGCTGCTACCCCTGGAGAGAGAGGAGCTGCTACCCCTGGAGAGAGAGGAGCTGCAACCCCTGGGGAGAGAGGAGCTGCAACCCCTGGGGAGAGAGGAGCTGCTACCCCTGGGGAGAAAGGAGCTGCTACCCCTGGGGAGAGAGGAGCTGCTACCCCTGGGGAGAGAGGAGCTGCTACCCCTGGGGAGAAAGGAGCTGCTACCCCTGGGGAGAGAGGAGCTGCTACCCTGGGGAGAGAGGAGCTGCTACCCCTGGGGAGAGAGGAGCTGCTACCCCTGGAGAGAGAGGAGCTGCTACCCCTGGGGAGAGAGGAGCTGCTTCCCCTGGGGAGAGAGGAACTGCTACCCCTAGGGAGAGAGGAGCTGCTACCCCTGGAGAGAGAGGAGCTGCTACCCCTAGGGAAGAGAGGAGCTGCTACCTCTGGTGAGAGAGGAGCCGTACCCCTGGGGAGAGAGGAGCTGCTACCCCTGGGGAGAGAGGAGCTGCTACCCCTGGGGAGAGAGGAGCTGCTACCCCTGGGGAGAGAGAGGAGCTGCTACCCCTGGGGAGAGAGAGGAGCTGCTACCCCTGGGGAGAGAGAGGAGCTGCTACCCCTGGGGAGAGAGAGGAGCTGCTTCCCCTGGGGAGAGAGAGGATCTGCTACCCCTGGGGAGAGAGGAGCTGCTACCCCTGGGGAGAGAGAGGAGCTGCTTCCCCTGGGGAGAGAGAGGAGCTGCTACCCCTGGGGAGAGAGGAGCTGCTACCCCTGGGGAGAGAGGAGCTGCTAAGAATGGTGTCACATCCCTCCAATAGAGTTCCAGACAGTTGTAGAATGTTTGCCAAGGCACATTGTAAGAGCTGTAAAGAGAGAGGGACTCGGAGAGAGAACAGGTAGAACCTGATATGTAAATGAGCAGAGCAAACGAAAGTAACTTTCGACGACCGAATGATCATTCAGACAGTTTCTATTGAGAGATAAAAGGTAAGACGATTATTGTATATTATATAGTTGATGATATTGTTATGTGTATTAATATAGTTGATGATATTGTTATGTGTATTCATATAGTTGATGATATTGTTGTGTGTATTCATATAGTTGATGATATTGTTATGTGTATTAATATAGTTGATGATATTGTTATGTGTATTCATATAGTTGATGATATTGTTATGTGTATTCATATAGTTGATGATATTGTTATGTGTATTCATATAGTTGATGATATTGTTGTGTGTATTAATATAGTTGATGATATTGTTATGTGTATTCATATAGTTTATGATATTTTTGGTGGACAGTGTTATAATAGACCTACTCTCCTTAAAATGTTTTTGATATAAATTAGATGCGTGGGGTGAATTCGTTCTGTGCCCATCTGTGTGCCCCAGGGTGATCGCTCCTACACTATCTACAATCTAAAAGGTTTCTTTGGCTGTCACCATAGGAGAACCCTTTGTAGAACATATTTTTGGTACTAGGTAGAACCCTTTTGGGTTCCATGAAGAACCCTTTCCACAGAGGGTTCTACATGGAAGCCAGAAGGGTTCTACCTGGAACCCAAAAGCGTTCTCCAATGGGGACAGCCAGAGGACTCGTTTGGAACTCTTTATCCTAAGTGTGTACTGTATCATAGGTCTACAGACTTGTCTTCTCAAAACAGATTTAAGACACAACAAGCAACAAACAAACGATTTTCTCTTTCCAATCTACTGTTTATGCTTTTCACTCAGTTGTGTGAAAGAGAGACAAATGAATATTGTGGAAAGCCTAACAACTTACACTTCCTCAAAACAGGTTGTGTGTATTCATTAATGCCGACCGTAGCAAAACGTTTGGCAACAGAAATGATTCGGTCCACGTTGTACAGTGTATGGAGTAAACAGCTTATGCAACATTTAAAACTGTTGGCTGCGGTGTAAACTAATGAATACAACCCAGGTTGTAGCCTATGACTCAGCTTTTGATGACTGATGCTGAAACTAGATTGTAGCTTGAGGGGTATACTATGATACAGGCTTGATATACTGGTTTTCTAAAGTTAGCCAGCTTCAGTTAGCTTCACATTCCAGCTCAGGCCTCATCCATCAGAATATACAGAGTTCTAGTCATCAGGAAGCTGCTCTCTCAGCAGAACAGAAAATATCTCAATGACTTGACATGTTCTGGTTGTGAATTCAGGCTACAAGGTGACAATCCTGTCAGGGATTATTGTAAAGTGTGTAGATAAATTAAATGTATGGTGTAATGTTAGTATAGTGAATGACAGTAAAACCCTCCTAACAGTCTACTACTACTGAGACAGGTTGGTGTAATGTTAGTATAGTGAATGACAGTAAAACCCTCCTAACAGTCTACTACTACTGAGACAGGTTGGTGTAATGTTAGTATAGTGAATGACAGTAAAACCCTCCTAACAGTCTACTACTACTGAGACAGGTTGGTGTAATGTTAGTATAGTGAATGACAGTAAAACCCTCCTAACAGTCTACTACTACTGAGACAGGTTGGTGTAATGTTAGTATAGTGAATGACAGTAAAACCCTCCTAACAGTCTACTACTACTGAGACAGGTTGGTGTAATGTTAGTATAGTGAATGACAGTAAAACCCTCCTAACAGTCTACTACTACTGAGACAGGTTGGTGTAATGTTAGTATAGTGAAGGACAGTAAAACCCTCCTAACAGTCTACTACTACTGAGACAGGTTGGTGTAATGTTAGTATAGTGAAGGACAGTAAAACACTCCTAACAGTCTACTACTACTGAGACAGGTTGGTGTAATGTTAGTATAGTGAAGGACAGTAAAACACTCCTAACAGTCTACTACTACTGAGACAGGTTGGTGTAATGTTAGTATAGTGAATGACAGTAAAACCCTCCTAACAGTCTACTACTACTGAGACAGGTTGGTGTAATGTTAGTATAGTGAATGACAGTAAAACACTCCTAACAGTCTACTACTACTGAGACAGGTTGGTGTAATGTTAGTATAGTGAATGACAGTAAAACCCTCCTAACAGTCTACTACTACTGAGACAGGTTGGTGTAATGTTAGTATAGTGAATGACAGTAAAACCCTCCTAACAGTCTACTACTACTGAGACAGGTTGGTGTAATGTTAGTATAGTGAATGGCAGTAAAACCCTCCTAACAGTCTACTACTACTGAGACAGGTTGGTGTAATGTTAGTATAGTGAATGACAGTAGAACACTCCTAACAGTCTACTACTACTGAGACAGGTTGGTGTAATGTTAGTATAGTGAATGACAGTAAAACACTCCTGACAGTCTACTACTACTGAGACAGGTTGGTGTAATGTTAGTATAGTGAAGGACAGTAAAACACTCCTAACAGTCTACTACTACTGAGACAGGTTGGTGTAATGTTAGTATAGTGAATGACAGTAAAACCCTCCTAACAGTCTACTACTACTGAGACAGGTTGGTGTAATGTTAGTATAGTGAATGACAGTAAAACCCTCCTAACAGTCTACTACTACTGAGACAGGTTGGTGTAATGTTAGTATAGTGAATGACAGTAAAACCCTCCTAACAGTCTACTACTACTGAGACAGGTTGGTGTAATGTTAGTATAGTGAATGACAGTAAAACCCTCCTAACAGTCTACTACTACTGAGACAGGTTGGTGTAATGTTAGTATAGTGAATGACAGTAAAACACTCCTAACAGTCTACTACTGCTGAGACAGGTTGGTGTAATGTTAGTGTAGTGAAGGACAGTAAAACCCTCCTAACAGTCTACTACTACTGAGACAGGTTGGTGTAATGTTAGTATAGTGAATGACAGTAAAACACTCCTAACAGTCTACTACTACTGAGACAGGTTGGTGTAATGTTAGTATAGTGAAGGACAGTAAAACACTCCTAACAGTCTACTACTACTGAGACAGGTTGGTGTAATGTTAGTATAGTGAATGACAGTTAAACCCTCCTAACAGTCTACTACTACTGAGACAGGTTGGTGTAATGTTAGTATAGTGAATGACAGTAAAACCCTCCTAACAGTCTACTACTACTGAGACAGGTTGGTGTAATGTTAGTATAGTGAATGACAGTAAAACCCTCCTAACAGTCTACTACTACTGAGACAGGTTGGTGTAATGTTAGTATAGTGAATGACAGTTAAACCCTCCTAACAGTCTACTACTACTGAGACAGGTTGATGTAATGTTAGTATAGTGAATGACAGTAAAACACTCCTAACAGTCTACTACTACTGAGACAGGTTGGTGTAATGTTAGTATAGTGAATGACAGTAAAACACTCCTGACAGTCTACTACTACTGAGACAGGTTGGTGTAATGTTAGTATAGTGAATGACAGTAAAACCCTCCTAACAGTCTACTACTACTGAGACAGGTTGGTGTAATGTTAGTATAGTGAATGACAGTTTAATCAGACAAAATGGAGCTGACTGGATGGGGTGAAGTCAAATTCAATATATCAATATTCATATATTATAGTTCAGGTGCGACCTGGGTTCGCTTCCCTGCCCAGCTGTTTGCTACATTGGTGTCAGAAGTGGTATGTTGTCTACGAGGAATGGACCGGATGTGTGAGGGGTCTGAGTAGTCGAAGCCCGGGACTAATTAGCACTGATACTGGGTTAACCCTATTGATACTGATACTGGGTTAACCCTATTAATACTGATACTGGGTTAACCCTATTGATACTGATACTGGGTTAACCCTATTAATACTGATACTGGGTTAACACTATTAATACTGATACTGGGTTAACACTATTGATACTGATACTGGGTTAACACTATTTATAATGATACTGGGTTAACACTATTGATACTGATACTGGGTTAACACTATTGATACTGATACTGGGTTAACCCTATTGATACTGATACTGGGTTAACACTATTGATACTGATACTGGGTTAACACTATTGATACTGATACTGGGTTAACCCTATTGATACTGATACTGGGTTAACCCTATTGATACTGATACTGGGTTAACCCTATTAATACTGATACTGGGTTAACACTACTGATACTGGGTTAACCCTATTAATACTGATACTGGGTTAACACTACTGATACTGGGTTAACCCTATTAATACTGATACTGGGTTAACACTACTGATACTGGGTTAACCCTATTGATACTGATACTGGGTTAACACTATTGATACTGATACTGGGTTAACACTATTGATACTGATACTGGGTTAACACTATTGATACTGATACTGGGTTAACCCTGTTGATACTGATACTGGGTTAACACTATTTATACTGATACTGGGTTAACACTATTGATACTGATACTGGGTTAACCCTATTTATACTGATACTGGGTTAACACTATTAATACTGATACTGGGTTAACCCTATTGATAATGATACTGGGTTAACCCTATTAATACTGATACTGGGTTAACCCTATTGATAATGATACTGGGTTAACACTATTAATACTGATACTGGGTTAACACTATTTATAATGATACTGGGTTAACCCTGTTTATACTGATACTGGTACTGGGTTAACCCTATTTATACTGATACTGGGTTAACACTATTTATACTGATACTGGGTTAACCCTATTGATACTGATACTGGGTTAACCCTATTAATACTGATACTGGGTTAACACTATTTATACTGATACTGGGTTAACCCTATTTATACTGATACTGGGTTAACACTATTGATACTGATACTGGGTTAACCCTATTTATACTGATACTGGGTTAACACTATTGATACTGATACTGGGTTAACCCTATTAATACTGATACTGGGTTAACCCTATTGATACTGATACTGGGTTAACACTATTGATACTGATACTGGGTTAACACTATTGATACTGATACTGGGTTAACCCTATTAATACTGATACTGGGTTAACACTATTGATACTGATACTGGGTTAACACTATTGATACTGATACTGGGTTAACCCTATTGATACTGATACTGGGTTAACACTATTGATACTGATACTGGGTTAACACTATACTGATACTGGATTAACACTATTTATACTGATACTGGGTTAACCCTATTAATACTGATACTGGGTTAACCCTATTGATACTGATACTGGGTTAACCCTATTGATACTGATACTGGGTTAACACTATTGATACTGATACTGGGTTAACACTATTGATACTGATACTGGGTTAACACTATTGATACTGATACTGGGTTAACCCTATTAATACTGATACTGGGTTAACCCTATTAATACTGATACTGGGTTAACACTATTAATACTGATACTGGGTTAACCCTATTAATACTGATACTGGGTTAACACTATTGATACTGATACTGGGTTAACCCTATTGATACTGATACTGGGTTAACACTATTGATACTGATACTGGGTTAACCCTATTAATACTGATACTGGGTTAACACTATTAATACTGATACTGGGTTAACACTATTAATACTGATACTGGGTTAACCCTATTGATACTGATACTGGGTTAACACTATTGATACTGATACTGGGTTAACCCTATTGATACTGATACTGGGTTAACACTATTAATACTGATACTGGGTTAACCCTATTGATACTGATACTGGGTTAACCCTATTGATACTGATACTGGGTTAACCCTATTGATACTGATACTGGGTTAACCCTATTGATACTGATACTGGGTTAACACTATTGATACTGATACTGGGTTAACACTATTGATACTGGGTTAACACTATTGATTCTGGGTTAACACTATTGATACTGGGTTAACACTATTGATACTGATACTGGGTTAACCCTATTGATACTGATACTGGGTTAACCCTATTAATACTGATACTGGGTTAACCCTATTGATACTGATACTGGGTTAACACTATTGATACTGATACTGGGTTAACACTATTGATACTGATACTGGGTTAACACTATTGATACTGATACTGGGTTAACACTATTGATACTGATACTGGGTTAACACTATTGATACTGATACTGGGTTAACACTATTGATACTGATACTGGGTTAACACTATTGATACTGATACTGGGTTAACACTATTGATACTGATACTCGGTTAACCCTATTGATACTGATACTGGGTTAACCCTATTGATACTGATACTGGGTTAACACTATTTATATGTTAAGGGCTCTAACATTAGAACAAAACTATTTGTCTCCCTCTTGATGTTGCTTGCAGTTCCTCTCTCTCTTCCTGCATTCCTCTAACCCCTCCCTCCCTCCCTCCCTCTAACCCCACCCCTCTGGCAGAACCAGGAAGTCCATCCCCCTTCACAAACTCTCTTCTGAGGAAACAAAACTGATCTGAGTCTCTGTGTCGTCTGTCTGTGTGAGAGTGAACAACCGTCCAAATGGCTCAACAGGGAGTTCTGCTGGACCAGGACCAGTTCTGTTGTTCTGTCTGTCTGGATCTACTGAAGGAACCAGTCGCCATCCCCTGTGGACACAGTTACTGTAGGAGCTGTATTGAGGGCTGCTGGGATCAGGATGTTCTGAAAGGGGTCTATAGCTGTCCTCAGTGCAGACAGACCTTCAGTCCGAGGCCTAATCTGAGGAAAAATAACCTATTGGCTGAGCTAGTGGAGAAACTGAGGAAGACAGGACTCCAGGCTGCTCCCCCTCCTGCTCTGTGCTATGCTGGACCTGGAGATGTGGCGTGTGATGTCTGCACTGGGACCAGAAAGCAGAAATCCCTCATGTCCTGTCTGGCATGTCTGGCCTCTTACTGTGAGACTCACCTCCAACCTCACTACGAATCTCCTGCTTTCAAGAAGCACAAGCTGGTCAAAGCCACCACACAACTACAGGAGAAGATCTGCTCTCATCATGACAAACTGCTGGAGGTTTACTGTCGTACCGATCAGCAGTGTATCTGTTATCAGTGTGTGATGGATGAACATAAAGGCCATGATACAGTGTCAGCTGCAGCAGAGAGGACTGAGAAACAGGTAAGACCAGAACAACTTGTTGGTGACTGTCTGATAAACAAATAATTAAAGATACAGTAGGAACTAAGGCTGTTTGAATATGAGATCATTGAAATGAAATTAATCCTCAGCAGAACAAATATGAACACAAACCTTGAGTATATTGATATGTTAACCCAGATTCTCCAGATGTATCACCATTTTATAATGTCAAACACTATTATCATTCTGAATGGCCTTTTATGAGTCCAAAGTTCAGTCTCAACCTGTTGATGCATGTAGTCCTACCATAAAAACTATAATCATTCACATAGCAACAAATAAATATCATTTAGTAAATGGACCATCCATTTATTTAGACCTTCCTCTCTATGGGCCCTATGTCACATTACTATACTATTGATCTACTGGACTAATAAAGCTTGATAGCTCATTGAAGAGTGATTCTCCACAGAGGCAGCTGGGGATGAGTCAGCAGAAGGTCCAGCAGAGATTCCAGGAGAGAGAGAAGGAGCTGAAGGAGCTCCAACAGGCTGTGGAGTCTTTCAAGGTGAGTATTGTTGACCAGAGGAGACACACCATTTCACCTGTCTCCTCCAGTCAGAGAGAGAGAGAGAGAGAGAGAAGGAGCTGAAGGAGCTCCAACAGGCTGTGGAGTCTCTCAAGGTGAGTATTGTTGACCAGAGGAGACACACCATTTCACCTGTCTCCTCCAGTCAGAGAGAGAGAGAGAGAGAGGTAGAGGGGCCCCTATCCAATCCCACTGACCCCACTGTTGGGAACAGGTTGTCACTGCTGAGGCAGTGAAGAAAGTAGAGGAGGATGGGTCAAGGCTGAGGGATCCTGAGAGGATCCCTGTGAATAGTAGATCTGTGACAGCACAGAGGGATGGGCCAACGAGGGATATATGCTTCAGTAAGGTTGGCTTCTTAGTGTTCATAGGTTTACCTCAGGTAACTTATTATTAACTATCCTTGTAGGTTTACCTCAGGTAACTTATTATTAACTATCCTTGTAGGTTTACCTCAGGTAACTTATTATTAACTATCCTTGTAGGTTTACCTCAGGTAACTTATTATTAACTATCCTTGTAGGTTTACCTCAGGTAACTTATTATTAACTATCCTTGTAGGTTTACCTCAGGTAACTTATTATTAACTATCCTTGTAGGTTTACCTCAGGTAACTTATTATTAACTAACCTTGTAGGTTTACCTCAGGTAACTTATTATTAACTAACCTGGTAGGTTTGTGCAAAGCCTTCAAACTTTAAACATGTTCTGGTCATATTTAACTGTATATATTTTTTTGATCCATTTTTCTGCCATTTTTCTCGTAAAAAAGCGATAATATTCCGACCGGGAATCTGCGTTTCGGTAAATAGAGGGAAAAACAGAAAGACGGGGGCGGCCAGTGCACGAGCCTAAGCCCTTTGTCCTCTGATAGACCACTTAGCAAAAGCGCTCGTGTGTTTCAGCCAGGGCTTTGAATTACGTCATTCAACTTTTTCCCGGGCTCTGAGAGCCCATTGGAGCCGTAGGAAGTGTCACGTAACAGCAGAGATCCTTTGTAATGGATAGAGATGACAAAGAAGGGCAAGAAATGGTCAGACATGTCACTTCCTGTACAGAATCTTCTCAGGTTTTGGCCTGCCAAATGAGTTCTGTTATTCTCACAGACACCATTCAAACAGTTTCAGAAACTTTGGAGTATTTTCTATCCAAAGCCAATAATTATATGCATATTCTAGTTTCTGGGCAGGAGTAATAATCAGATTAAAACGGGTACGTTTTTTATCCAGCCGTGAAAATACTGCCCCCTAGCCATAAAAGGTTAACTAGGATACAGCTACTTGGTGAGGAAGCTCACTGTTCACCTGGTTATAGATTGTAGTGCCCTACAGGTATGGTTGGCGCAAAGCCTTCAAACGTTAAACATGTTCTGGTCATGGTTAACTGTATATATATATTTTTTATATATAAAAAGGTGTAAATTCTCAACAAATCGCATGTCCCTGTTCTCTTTTTCAAAATGTTATCGATTTAAACAGTCAGAAGATAGAAAAAAAAGAAATAACATTTTTTATTTGTTTCTAAATGGCTGCTGGGTAATATGATAATCGTTGAAATCTGTTGGTTCGTAGACATCAAATAGAGAGAATGCTGCGCAGGTTCACTGAGTTGTAAACCTAATGGATTGGTGGAGATCATTGATTTGTAGCTCTGACTCAGTTGCTACCTCAGATTATGAGCCTATCAAGTGTGGTGAATGAGGTATGTAGTTCCCACAGAAGACCACAGGGGGGAGCAAGAGAGATATAAACCCATACAGTTTATCTCTTTAAATACCCTGAACCTAACAATCAATCAAATGTATTTATAAAGGCCTTTTTACATCAGCAGATGTCACAAAGTGCTGTACAGAAACTCTAACCCTACGTATAACCTGTTTTATCCTGAACCCTAATTCTAGGGTAGGGTAGCCTAGAACCCCTTTAGAAACTATTATAGTAATAATATTATGTTAGTAAATACCATTATAGTACTAAATAGGTTCTATTGTTATTTTTTTTAAATAAAACCTATGTATAGTACTTAGCATTTAACTGTTTTTATTTTATTATATTTATTATTTAGAGGAGTCTGTCTAAATAATGAAAAGTTAAGTTATTGCCAGACTTTTTAATGAAACCTTTATTTAACCAGGTAGGCTAGTTGAGAACAAGTCCTTTATTTAACCAGGTAGGCTAGTTGAGAACAAGTCCTTTATTTAACCAGGTAGGCTAGTTGAGAACAAGTCCTTTATTTAACCAGGTAGGCTAGTTGAGAACAAGTTCTCATTTACAACTGTGACCTGGCCAAGATAAAGCAAAGCAGTGTGACACAAACAACAACACAGAGTTACACATGGAATAAACAAACGTACAGTCAATAACACAATAGAAAAGTCTATATACAGTTGTGAAATTGAGGTAAGATAAAGGAGGTAAGTTAATAAATAGGCCGTGGTGGCGAAATAATTACAATTTAGCAATTAAACACTGGAATGATAGATGTGCAGAAGATGAATTTGCAAGAAGAGATACTATTAACTAACTGCTATCTCTCTGTCCCTCTCTCTCTCTCTCTCTCTCTGTCCCTCTCTCTCTCTCTGTCTCTCTCTCTCTCTGTCCGTCTCTTTTTCTGTCCCTCTCTCTCTCTCTGTCTCTCTCTCTGTCTCTCTCTCTCTCTGTCTCTCTCTCTCTCTCTGTCTCCCTCTCTCTCTCTGTCCCTCTCTCTCTGTCCCTCTCTCTCTCTGTCCCTCTCTCTCTCTGTCCCTCTCTCTCTGTCCCTCTCTCTCTGTCCCTCTCTCTCTCTCTGTCCCTCTCTTCTCTCTCTGTCCCCTCTCTCTCTCTCTCTGTCCCTCTCTCCTCTCTCTCTGTGCCCTCTCGCTCTGTCCCCTCTCGTCTCTCTCTTCTGTCCCCTCTCTCTCCTCATCTCGTCCCTCTCTCTCTCTCTCTGGTCCCTCTCTCCTCTCCTCTGTCCCTCTCTCTCTCTCTGTCACTCTCTCTCTCTCTGACCCTCTCTCTCTCTCTTGTCCCCTCTCTCTCTCTCTCTGTCCCTCTCTCATCTCTCTCTTGCTCCCTCTCTCTCTCTCTCTGTCCCCTCCATCCTCTCTGTCCCCCTCTTCTCCTCTCTCTCTCCTCGGTCCCCCAGCCCTCTCTCTCTCTCTCTCTGTCCTACCCTCTCCGCTCTATCCTCCTGCTGTCCCCCTTCTCTCTCTCTCTCTCTGTCCCCATCTCTCTCTCTGTCTCTCTCTCTGTCCCTCTCTCTCTCTCTGTCTCTGTCTCTCTCTGTCCCTCTGTCCCTCTGTCCCTCTGTCCCTCTTTCTCTCTGTCCCTCTGTCCTCTCTCTCTGTCCCTCTCTCTCTCTGTCCCTCTGTCCCTCTCTCTCTCTGTCCCTCTCTCTCTGTGTCTCTGTCTCTCTCTGTCCCTCTCTCTCTCTCTGTCTCTTTCCTCCCTGTCTCTCCGTCTCTGTCCCTCTCTCCTCTCTTCTCTGTCTCTCTCCCTGTCCCTCTCTCTCTCTCTCTGTCCCTCTCTCTCTCTGTCCCTCTCGTCCCTCTCTCTCTCTGTCCCTCTTTCACTCTCTCTGTCCTCTTTCACTCTCTCTGTCCCTCTCTCTGTCCCACTCTCTCTCTCTTTCTCTCTCTCTGTCCCTCTTTCTCTCTCTCTCTCTCTCTCTCTCTCTGTCCCCCCTCTCTCTCTCTCTGTCCCTCTCTCTATGTCCGCCTCTGCTCCCTCTCTCCTCTCTGTCCCTCTTTCACTCTCTTGTCCCTCTTTCACTCTCTCTGTCCTCTCTCTGTCCCACTCTCTCTCTCTCCTCTCTCTCTGTCCCTCTCTCTCTCTCTGTCCCTCTTTCTCTCTCTCTCTCTCTGTCCCTCTCTCTCTCTCTCTGTCCCTCTCTTTCTCTCTGTCTCTCTCTCTCTCTCTCTGTCTCTCTCTCTCTGTCCCTCTCTCTCTCTCTCTCTCTCTGTCCCTCTCTCTCTCTCTCTGTCCCTCTCTCTCTCTTCTCTGTCCCTCTCTCCTCTGTCCCTCTCTTCTCTGTCCCTCTCTTCTCTGTCCCTCTCTTCTCTGTCCCTCTCTCCTCTGTCCCTCTCTTCTCTGTCCCTCTCTTCTCTGTCCCTCTCTTCTCTGTCCCTCTCTTCTCTGTCCCTCTCTCTCTCTCTCTCTCTCTCTCTGTCTGTCCCTCTCTCTCTGTCTCTGGCCTCTCTCTCGCTCGTCTTGTCCCTCTTTCTGTCCCTCTCTCTCTCTGTCCTCCTCTCTCTGTCTCCTCTCTCTGTCCCTGCTCTCTCTCTGTCCGTCCCTCTCTCTCTCTCTCTCTCTCTCTGTCCCTCTCTCTCTGTCTCTCTCTCTGTCCCTCTCTCTCTCTGTCCCTCTCTCTCTCTGTCCCTCTCTCTCTCTGTCCCTCTCTCTCTGTCTCTCTCTCTGTCCCTCTCTCTCTCTGTCCCTCTCTCTCTCTGTCCCTCTCTCTCTCTGTCCCTCTCTCTCTGTCCCCTCTCTCTCTCTGTCCGTCCCTCTCTCTCTCTCTCTCTCTCTCTGTCCCTCTCTCTCTGTCTCTCTCTCTGTCCCCCTCTCTCTCTCTGTCCCTCTCTCTCTCTTCTCTCTCTCTGTCCCTCTCTCTGTCCCCTCTCTCTCTATGTCCCCCCTCTCTCTCTCTCTGATATCTCTCTCTCTGTCTCTCTCTCTCTCTCTGTCTCTCTCTCTGTCCCTCTCTCTCTCTGTCCCTCTCTCTCTCACTCTCTCTCTGTCCCTCTCTCTCTCTCTCTCTCTCTCTGTCCCTCTCTCTCTGTCTCTCTCTCTGTCCCTCTCTCTCTCTGTCCCCTCTCTCTCTCTGTTCCCCTCTCTCTCTCTCTCTCTCCTCTCTCTCTCTCTCTCTCTCTCTCTCTCTCTCTGTCCCCCTCTCTCTCTCTGTCCCCCTCTCTCTCTCTGTCCCTCTCTCTCTCTGTCCCTCTCTCTCTGTCCCTCTCTCTCTATGTCCCCCTCTCTCTCTCTGTCTCTCTCTCTGTCCCTCTCTCTCTCTGTCCCTCTCTCTCTGTCCCTCTCTCTCTATGTCCCCCTCTCTCTCTCTCTCTGTCTCTCTCTCTGTCTCTCTCTCTCTCTGTCTCTCTCTCTGTCCCTCTCTCTCTCTGTCCCTCTCTCTCTCTCTCTCTCTCTGTCCCTCTCTCTCTCTCTCTCGCTCTGTCCCCCTCTCTCTCTCTGTCCCTCTCTCTCTCTCTGTCTCTCTCTCTCTCTGTCCCTCTCTCTCACTCTCTCTCTCGCTCTCTCTCTCGCTCTCTCTCTCGCTCTCTCTCTCGCTCTCGCTCTCGCTCTCTCTCCCTCTCTCCCTCTCTCTCTCTCTCTCTCTTAACAGCGCTCTGCACAGGCAGCAGGGGAGGCCAGTGATCAGATCTTTACTGAGCTGATCCGCTCCATTGAGAGAAGGAGCTCTGAGGTGAAGGAGCTGATCAGAGCCCAAGAGAAGGCTCAAGTGAGTGAAGCTGAAGGAGTCCTGGAGCAACTGAAGCAGGAGATAGCTGAGCTGAGGAAGAGAAGCACTGAGCTGGAGCAGCTCTCACACACAGAGGATCACATCCATTTCCTCCAGGTAACTAAACTGTCTTGTTACATGTGAAATGAAATTAACTTCATGTGAAACTATTCATCTCAATCATTATGTTGTCCTCTCTGTCCCTCTGTCTGTGTCCCCCCCTCTCTCTCTCTCCCTCTCTCTCTCTCTGTCCCTCAATCCCTCTCCCTCTCTCTCTGTCCCTCTGTCTGTGTCCCCCCCTCTCTCTGTCTCCCTCTCTCTCTGTGTCCCTCTCTCTCTCTGTGTCCCTCTCTGTCTCTCTGTGTCCCTCTCTCTCTGTGTCCCTCTCTCTCTGTGTCCCTCTCTCTCTGTGTCCCTCTCTCTTTGTGACCCCCTGTCCCTCTGTCTGTGTCCCCCACCCTCTCTCTGTCTGTGTCCCCCCCTCTCTCTGTGTCTCTCTCTGGGTCTCTCTGTCCCTCTCTCTCTCTGGCCCTCTGTGTCTCTCTCTCTCTCTCTGTCCCTCTCTCTCTGTCCCTCTCTCTGTGTCCCTCTCTCTGTGTCCCTCTCTCTGTCTCTCTCGGTGTCCCTCTCTCTGTGTCCCCCTCTCTCTGGGTCTCTGTGTCCCCCTCTCTCGGTGTCTCTCTCTCTGTTCCTCTGTCTCTCTCTCTCTGTTCCTCTGTCTCTCTCTCTCTGTGTCTCTCTGTCTCTCTCTCTCTCTCTCTCTGTCTCTCTCTCTCTCTGTCTCTCTCTGTCTCTCTCTGTCTCTGTCTCTCTGTCTCTGTCTCTGTCTCTCTCTCTCTCTGTCTCTCTCTCTCCAGAGTTATCAGTCTCTCTCCAGTATCAGTGTATCTTCAGACTTACCCAGCATCGTTGTCCGTCCTCTTCAGTACTTTGGAGATGTGAGTAAGACTGTGTCTGAACTGAGAGAGAAACTAGAAGACTTCCTTAAAGGAGAATGGACCAAGATCTCCACTACAGGTGTGTTGAAAACAATAACAACATCAACTTTAGACCATTGAAAGTTCCCTACTAGTCATATACATGTGGAATATGGTATGATGATAACATTCCCTCTCTCTGTCAATGTGTTTGTGTGTCTGTAGTGAATATAGTGGAGGTTGTTCTGCCTCCAGAGCCCAAGACCAGAGAACAGTTGTTACAATGTGAGTCTCTTTATTGTGAAGTAACTAACAGTCTCTTTTTACTGCCACTCCTAACAATCCCTCTAGAAATATATAGCAATAGTAGATCTAATCAAAGACTGTATCTATCTGACTCCTCATATTTCTCTGGTTTGATCTCTGCTGTGCTCTGATCAAAGACAGGGTAGATACAGTATCTGACTTGACTTATTGTTCTGACTCCCCTCATTGGTCTCTGCTCTTCTCCCAGATTCCTGTCAGCTCACACTGGACCCAAACACAGCAAACACAGACCTCTCTCTGTCTGAAGGGAACAGAAAGGTGACCTGTACAGACCAAGACCAACCATATCCTGACCATCCAGACAGATTCACCGACTACTGTCAGGTGCTGTGTAGAGAGGGTCTGACTGGGCGCTGTTACTGGGAGGTAGAGTGGAGTGGGGGAGAGGCTGGTATAGGAGTGACATATAAAGGAATCAGCAGGAGAGGAAGGGGTGATGACTGTTGTCTTGGATACAATGACAAGTCCTGGAGTCTGTTCTGCTCTGACAAAAGTTACATTGCCTGGTATAATAAGAATCCCACTACCATAGACGTCCGCCCCTCCAGCTCCCACAGACTAGGAGTGTATCTGGACTGGCCAGCCGGCACTCTGTCCTTCTATAGAGCCTCCTCTGACACACTGACCCACCTGATCACATTCACCTCCACATTCACTGAGCCCCTCTATCCAGGGTTTAGGGTTCATTATGAATCCTCAGTGTCCCTGAAATAATAACTGGACACACACACACACACACACACACACACACACACACACACACACACACACACACACACACACACACACACTGGACACACACACACACACACACACACACACACACACACACTGGACACACACACACACACACACTGGACACACACACACACACACTGGACACACACACACACACACTGGACACACACACAAACACACACACACACACACACACAAACACACACACACACACACTGGACACACACACACACACACACACACACACACACACACTGAACACACACTGAACACACACTGAACACACACACACACTGAACACACACACACACACACACACACTGAACACACACACACTCAACACACACACACTGAACACACACAAACTGGACACAAAATGGACACACACACTCAACACACACCGGACACACAAACACACACACACACACACACACACACACACACACACACTGGACACAAAATAGACACACACACTCTCAACACACACACTGAACAAACACACACAAACACATTCTGGACACACAAACACACACACACACACACACACACACTAGACAAAAACATACACACACACACATACACACACACACACTGGACACACACACACACACACACACACTCGACACACACACACACACACACACACACACACACACACACACACACACACACACTGGGCACACACACACACACACACACTGGTCAAACAAAAATACACACACACACACACACACACTGGACAAACAAAGTGGACAAACACACACACTGGACACACACACACACACAAACAAACACTGGATACACACAGACACACACACACTGGACACACACACTAGACAAACACACACACACACACACACACACACACTGGACACACACACACACACTGGACACACACTGGACACACACACACACACATTGGACACACACACACACACACACACTGGACAAACACACACACACACACACACTGGACAAACACACACACACACTGGACAAACACACACACACACACACTGGACAAACACACACACACTGGACAAACACACACACACACACACACACTGGACAAACACACACACACACACACACACACACTGGACAAACACACACACACACACACACACACACACTGGACAAAAACAAACACACACACACACACTGGACTCACACACACACACACTGGACACACACACACACACTGGACACACACACACACACACTGGACACACACACACACACACTGGACACACACACACACACACACTGGACACACACACACACACACTGGACACACACACACACACACACACACACACTGGACAAACACACACACACACTGGACAAACACACACACACACTGGACAAACACAAACACACACACACACACTGGACAAACACACACACACACACACACACACACACACACACACACACACACACACACACAACACACACACACTGGACAAACACACACACACACACACACACACACTAGACAAACAAACACACACACACTGGACTCACACACACACACACACACACACACACACACACACACACACACACTGGACACACACACACACACACACACACACACACACACACACACTGGACTCACACACACTGGACACACACAAACACACACACACACACACACTGGACAAACACACACACACACTGGACAAACACACACACACACACACACACACACACACACTGGACAAACACACACACACACACACACACACACTGGACAAACACACACGCTAGACAAACACTCACACACACACACACACACACACACACACACACTGGACACACACACACACACACACACACACACTGGACTCACACACACTGGACACACACACACACACACACACACACACACACTGGACACACACACACACACACACACACACACACACTGAAACACACAAACACACTGAACACACACACTGGACACACAAACACACTGAACACACACACTGGACACACACACACACACACACACACACACACACTGAACACACACACACACACACACACTGAACACACACACACACACTGGGCACATACACACTGAAACACACACACACTGAAACACACACACACTGGACACACACACACACACACACACACTGGACACACACACACACACACACACACACACACACACACACACACTGGGCACATACTCACACACTGAAACACACACACACTGGACACACTCTGAACACACACACACACACACACACACTAGACACACACACACACACACATACTGGATACACACAAACACACACACAAACACAAACACAAACACTGACACACACACACACAAACACACAAAAAAACACACACTCTGAACACACACACACACTGACACACATAAACACTGACTCACACACACTGACACACATAAACACTGACACACACACACACTGAACAGACACACACACTGGACAAACACACACTGGACACACACACATGACAGGCTTGTAATATTTTCTGATCTTTTACCCGTTTGCATTTTTTATGATATATTTTACTGTTTGTGTTTTTACCACAGGAGGTTGGTGGGACCTTATTTAGGGAGGACAGGCTGTAATGGCTGGAGTGGAATAAGTGGAATGGTATCAAACACGTAGTTTCCATGTGTTCCATTTCATTCACTCTGTTCCAGACATTATTATGAGCCATCCTCCCCTCAGCAGCCTCCTCTGGTATGTACTGTCCTGTATGTGAGAGAGATCCAACAAGGAATTACAATGTATGTATTACTTTTAATACCTGCAAATGGCAAATAAACTACTGGAACTCCTTATGAATGTCTGCAGCCGACAAGAGGTGAAAATATTACCGGAATATTCTGCTAAATGTTGATGAAGACGTCACTCAATCCACCCAAAACAACATGCAGTCTTTCCACAAGACTCCCATGAAGTTATAGTGTGACGTTATGAGTCGACATTAAAGTAACATTCTCACAACATACTGCACTTGTTTTATCCTGTTTTAGATGTATCCTCTGTTTAAACATTTAAACTCTTACAATAACACTGTTAAAATACCAATGTGATCATTTCTTGTCTTTTATGTTGGAAAAACAAATGGTACAATTATATGTGGACATACGCTCCATAGTTGTACAAGTGTACATGGTTATATTGTACTTTTCATAATAAAACATACTTGAAACAAGAAAAAGCAGGTTAATTGTGAAAACAATTTCGTTATTGATTTTACATTGCTTCTCCCTGTATCATGTTGACGTTTGTCATGAATCTTGACCTGGAGGCAGAACTGTGCGATTTCCTCTAGATATGTCAGCTGCAAAGTCAGAAATTTACTCTCCGTCATGTTGAAATATGACAAAAGCTCTAGGCTTTGCAAGATTGTTGACAAAGATTTTTGACAAAATGAGCACTCCTGGAAGTGACAGATTTTGACTCATATTGAGTGATAAGACTGAGCTATTTAAAAACACTTTTTCAACATTTCAAGATAGCAGTTAGTTCAGTTTGATCTTATTAAAGACAGCTGTATATTCTTTTTTTTTACCCAAAAATATTCTGTTCCCGCCCACTTTTTTTGCACTATGTTTGAAGGCTGTCAACTTCTTGTCAGGAGGAGAATCACTTAGCCTTTCAACTAATTTTCAAATGATAGGATGCCTATTTAAAAACACTTTTTCAACATTTCAAGATAGCAGTTAGTTCAGTTTGATCTTATTAAAAACAGCTGTATCATTTTTTTAATCATTTTGACATATTGTTTGGGACCACTTTTTTTGCTCTGTTTGAAGGCTGTCAGCTTCTTCTCAGGAAGAGAATCCCTTAGCCTTTCGACTAATTTTGGGTTAGTTCTCTCAAGAAGAACTAACCAATCTCAACATGACAGAAAGTAAGACAGGGAAACCAATCTCAACATGACAGAAAGTAAGACAGGAGAACCTATTTCAACATGACGGAGAGTCAGTCAGGAGTCCCTGACCTTATCTTCTCTCAAGAAGATGTCTGGTAGGCCCATTTAAATACCTTTTTTGGACATTTCAAGATAGCAGATGTTTGAGTTGGGTCTATTAACACAGCTGTGAGTTGTTAATTTTGTCATTTTTCATTTTTGACAAAATGAGCACTCCTGGAAGTGACAGATTTTGACTCATATTGAGTGATAAGACTGAGCTATTTAGAAAATCCCTTAGCCTTTCGACTAATTTTGGGTTAGTTGGACTAATTTTGGGTTAGTTCTCTCAAGAAGAACTAACCAATCTCAACATGGCAGAAAGTAAGACAGGGAAACCAATCTCAACATGACAGAAAGTAAGACAGGGAAACCTATTTCAACATGACAGAGAGTCAGTCAGGAGTCCCTGACCTTATCTTCTCTCAAGAAGATGTCTGGTAGGCCCATTTAAATACCTTTTTTGGACATTTCAAGATAGCAGATGTTTGAGTTGGGTCTATTAACACAGCTGTGAGTTGTTAATTTTTTCATTTTTTCATTTTTGACAAAATGAGCACTCCTGGAAGTGACAGATTTTGACTCATATTGAGTGATAAGACTGAGCTATTTAAAAACACTTTTTCAACATTTCAAGATAGCAGTTAGTTCAGTTTGATCTTATTAAAGACAAATGAATCCACTGTGTCTGCCTTTCCACTGTGAAGACAGGTTCTACTGCCCCCTGCTGTCTGTTGATGGTACTACTACTAGACACAGCGGCAGAATAAATTAAACTAGACATTTGTTTTCATCTCAAAACCAGAGAGCAACCGCTGTCCGGTGAAGTCCACACAAAGCGTATTGCATGTAACCAAACAGTTAGGTGACCTGCAGCACGGTCAAAGCAAAATATATGTTTCAGACGTTTTAGGGACGACAAAACGACAATTGCTTTAAAACGACACAGAGAGTTCAGCACCTACAGTTACGATCTGTCTTTAATTTTGCCCTTTTTTAAAACCATAAACTTGGATTAGCACAGCTAACACAGCTAGCACAGCTAACACAGTTAGCACAGCTAGCACAGCTAACACAGCTAGCACAGCTAACACAGCTAGCAGAGCTAGCATAGCCAACACAGCTAACACAGCTAGCACAGCTAGCACAGCTAACACAGCTAGCACAGCTAGCACAGCTAACACAGCCAACACAATCAAAGGAAGCCAAATGCTGACTGGCTTCCCTTGCCTTCAACGCTACGGGCAGCAACAATGTTATACTCTTTATGATCAGACAGCATCAGACAGGACTGAGACAGACTGTTTCACTGTCCAGACAGCATCAGACAGGACTGAGACAGACTGTTTCACTGACCGGACAGCATCAGACAGGACTGAGAAAGACTGTTTCACTGACCGGACAGCATCAGACAGGACTGAGACAGACTGTTTCACTGACCGGACAGCATCAGACAGGACTGAGACAGACTGTTTCACTGACCAGACAGGACTGAGACAAACTGTTTCACTTATCAGACAGGACTGAGACAGACTATTTCACTGACCAGACAGCATCAGACAGGACTGAGACTACCCCAAAGACAACGTGTGTTGAGTAAGAACTTCCTGTGACAACCGGAATTTGTTAAAAACACCCAAGAGCTATTGCCATATGGCCACCTGCAGATAGTGAAAATCACGCAACTCAACCATGTGTCATTCAGTCAATTATTAAGGTAGAGACTTCTTATTCAGGATTCTGTTTATGTCTACCCCAAAGACGTGTGTTGAGTAAGAACTTCCTGTGACAACCGGAAGTGGTTAAAAACAGCCTAGAGCTTTTGTCATATTTCAACATGACGGAGAGTAAAGTCAGTCAGGAGTCCCTGACCTTGTCTTCTCTCAAGAAGATGTCTGGTAGGCCCATTTAAATACCTTTTTTGGACATTTCAAGATAGCAGATGTTTGAGTTGGGTCTATTAACACAGCTGTGAGTTATTTTTTTTATTTTTTCATTTTTGACAAAATGAGCAGTCCTGGAAGTGACAGATTTTGACTCATATTGAGTGATAAGACTGAGCTATTTAGAAAATCCCTTAGCCTTTCGACTAATTTTGGGTTAGTTGGACTAATTTTGGGTTACATTAGAGATAATATAAGACAAGCACTGGAAACAATAGAACACTATGAAATATCGGGGAAACCAGGCCTGGTTTTCATAGCTGATTTTGAAAAGGCTTTTGATAAAGTACGACTGGAGTTTATTTATAATATTTCAATTTTGGAGAATCTCTTATAAAATGGTTTAAAGTTATGTATAGTAACACTAGGTGTAAAATAGTAAATAGAGGCTACATCTCAGAACGTTTTGAACTGTGAAGAGGAGCAGTTTAACAATAAAATGGTCTGATGGGCATGTGGACATACTCGGTCCCGAAAGAAAGAAATGTTTTTATAGAAAGTTAGCAAGAATAGACAAGATCTTGCTACCATGGAAAGGAAAATACTTGTCTATTCGTGGAAAAATCACCCTGATTAACTCTTTAGTCATATCATAGTTTACCTATTTGCTTATGGTTTTGCCTACACCTAGTGACACCTTTTTAAATTATATGAACAAATAATAGGCAAGATGCAGTAGATGGTATAGAGTACAGTATATACATATGAGATGAGTAATGTAGGGTATGAAAACATTATATAAAGTGGCATTGTTTAAAGCGACGAGTGATACAATTATTACATCCAATTTTTAATTATTAAAGTGGCTAGAGATTTGAGTCAGTATGTTGGCAGCAGCCACTCAATGTTGGTGATGGCTGTTTAACCCTTTCACGCTTGAGTTCCTAATATCTCTATCGGTCGCCCCAGCGTGAGTTCCTAATATCTCTATCGGTCGCCCCAGCGTGAGTTCCTAATATCTCTATCGGTCGCCCCAGCGTGAGTTCCTAATATCTCTATCGGTCGCCCCAGCGTGAGTTCCTAATATCTCTATCGGTCGCCCCAGCGTGAGTTCCTAATATCTCTATCGGTCGCCCCAGCGTGAGTTCCTAATATCTCTATCGGTCGCCCCAGCGTGAGTTCCTAATATCTCTATCGGTCGCCCCAGCGTGAGTTCCTAATATCTCTATCGGTCGCCCCAGCGTGAGTTCCTAATATCTCTATCGGTCGCCCCAGCGTGAGTTCCTAATATCTCTATCGGTCGCCCCAGCGTGAGTTCCTAATATCGCTATCGGTCGCCCCAGCGTGAGTTCCTAATATCTCTATCGGTCGCCCCAGCGTGAGTTCCTAATATCTCTATCGGTCGCCCCAGCGTGAGTTCCTAATATCTCTATCGGTCGCCCCAGCGTGAGTTCCTGATATCTCTATCGGTCGCCCCAGCGTGAGTTCCTAATATCTCTATCGGTCGACCCAGCGTGAGTTCCTAATATCTCTATCGGTCGCCCCAGCGTGAGTTCCTAATATCGCTATCGGTCGCCCCAGCGTGAGTTCCTAATATCTCTATCGGTCGCCCCAGCGTGAGTTCCTAATATCTCTATCGGTCGCCCCAGCGTGAGTTCCTAATATCTCTATCGGTCGCCCCAGCGTGAGTTCCTAATATCTCTATCGGTCGCCCCAGCGTGAGTTCCTAATATCTCTATCGGTCGCCCCAGCGTGAGTTCCTAATATCTCTATCGGTCGCCCCAGCGTGAGTTCCTAATATCTCTATCGGTCGCCCCAGCGTGAGTTCCTAATATCTCTATCGGTCGCCCCAGCGTGAGTTCCTAATATCTCTATCGGTCGCCCCAGCGTGAGTTTTTTATACTCGTGATGTTAGAATGTTCTGTATGTGAACTGTACATCCAATTACAAAGGGTGTGGTGCTCCTCCAACAGCTCTCTCATGAGGTTCTCTCTGTATTGAGCTAGGGCTGGGCGATATGGACCAGAAGTCATATCCCGATATATTTAGGCTGAATATCGATATAAGATATATATCCTGATATTTTTTTCCGCAAAGTGAGAGCAAATGTTCAGTCAAAGTCAAAGCCAGATATGACATGTCTCAAGTAGTTTTATTGAAACCGGCTATTTCAGTGAACAGTTGAAAAATCAAATGAATAAATAATAAACAGGGCTCTTCACCTGGTTCAGATGAAATGCTCAGCTGTTCAAATAACAATAACATGTAAACATAAACACTGTATAACAACAGCAGAACCTTTTCTGAAATCAAAGCTCCATAAGGTGCACATTTAAATAAATACAAATATCTTAAACAAAAATAGCCTATAAAATAAAATAGGCCTATCTTTTTCTGAAATAAATATTATAAATATTTATGAGAAAAGTCAACTTTTTTTTTAGTTTGACAACTTTTAAATGGCTTATTAAAATCAAATTACAGATTTCTTCTCCTTTCTAACAAATCCACAGATGCAAATAACGAACATTACAAAATAATAAAATATGACAAACCCTAGTAAGGGCAGCAATTATATATAAATAAAGAACAAAATAAAGTGCTCAGTTTGAGAAAATGTTTTTTAAACATCAGCCTGAGATTACCATTTGCTTTTTGTTAACTCAATTTCTAATCTGAACAGCCTCAACAAGTTGCACAAGAAACAGACTATCAACTGAATAAACATTTCCCCTCTTTTTTTACTTTGATAAACAGTAATGCTGTCTTGAGGTAGACATTCGAAGACAAGCGTGTCCTCCTTCGTTTAAAGATTTTGTGCGAGAAACACCAGCCTGTCAACGGCATCCGGCTTCAGAGATTCTCTGTGGCAGGTCACGATATTGCCACTGCAGCTGAAAACCCTTTCGGAGGGTGAACTGGTAGCTGGTACCAAGAGATACTTTTTTTTGCCAGGTGGCTCAGAGCTGGAAAGACAACTTCATGATCCTTCCACCACTTGAGGGGATCAGTGTCACTCTCCACACTTGCTGACTGCAAGTAACTTGACAGTTCATTTTCAATAGCCTCCCTCTTGGTTGGTGGCGCAGTGGTGGTGGCTGTGCGCTGCTTGAAGAAGCCAGTGTCTTAGCTTTTGGTGCCACTGCTGCTTCTCCATCTGCAGGCTCAGGTTCAGTTGGCACACGTAGGTGAGGCGGTTGACAGCTGCTCTGATCAGCCAGTAGCGTCTCCACCTCCAAGACAGCTCTGTGCTTCAATGCATCAACTTTTTCACTTGGGATATAGGTGGCCCTGAAGCGTGGATCCACAAATGAAGCCATCTCCAATAGGTCAGTAGTGGCTGGGTCAGAATACTTGCGGTTGAGGTACTCAACAATGCTGGTCTTGATTGATTTGCAAAGCTCGCTATCACCCTCTTCACATGCCAGGAGACTGTCGTTAAAAAGGTGCAGCACAGGTTTTACAGATGATAGAGTGACGTACTCCTCACCTGACAAAGCATCGGTAAAGTCCTGGAGAGGTTTCAGGACCTTTTGGACTGCTTCTAGGACCTCTAAGTCCTGCCAGGTAGGGACAAGGTGCCTGGTCTTTTTGTCATTAGACAGGACTTTGGCCAGTGCTCCTTCCTGCTCCAGGACTCTCTCTATCATCTGCTGCCTTGATCCCCAGCGTGTGGCAGACTCGGTTATGAGTTGGTGACTTGGCAGACCCAGCTGAATCTGGACTTCAGCAAGATGTCTCCTTTTCTTCCAGCTGTACGAAAAACAGCTTACAATTCTCTTGCACAGAGAAATGGCCCGGGTGACGCGCTTGTCATTCATGCCATGTCCTGTCAGAATCATAAAAAAACTATTAAACAAATGTGCTTATGCGAGAAATTTGACTCTGTTTTCACTTTAACACACTCATACAACTAAGTGCTTTCCAAAATCAAGCTTTAGAAATATTCTACATTAATATTTTCTTGTTTCATAGTTTATTTTTTTAATCAACGCCAGTCCTAATCATAAATATCAAATATTATATTCATTTACTTTCTGAATTTGAATCCTGTGAGTGATTTTGATGTATTATTATTTTTGTATAATTTATAAATGATGACTATACTGTATGTACATTTACCGATGTTTCGTTCTTGTTGTTGTTCTTAGTATTTATGCTTAGTATTTAATGCTACTTCATATTTCTACTCCACTAAAAACTCCACAATGTTTAGGCCGACCTACGTGTCAACATTAGTTTCTAGTTACTTTGCAGTTGGCTCTTTCAATCCAGAGAAAAAACTATAGTCTATCATAATAACTAAATATGTTACCTTGATGATATCAACAGGCTAACCAGCATTTTAAAGTCCTAATTACCTCACCTTTACCAGCTGTAACATTAAAGTGGTAAACACATCAATGCATCACTAATTCTTATCCAATAACCTAATAAATATGGTTCTGAAATCTACCATCCTGTATTGTAAGTGATTTGACTTTTAGCACTTTATGTTTTGTGTTTTATTAATCAATTTTTGGCCAAGACAGCAGCATAAAACAAAAAAAGTTGCAGACAAGACACAAAGGAAAATAATGAAAAACTAATATTTTAATATGTTTTATTAATCTACTTAATCAATTTTTGGCCAAGACAGCAGCATAAAACAAAAAAAGTTGCAGACAAGACACAAAGGAAAATAATGAAAAACTAATATTTTAATATGTTTTTTTCTTTAAAGTACTTTATTTTGTGTTTTATTAATCAATTTTTGGCCAAGACAGCAGCATAAAACAAAAAAAAGTTGCAGACAAGACACAAAGGAAAATAATGAAAAAACTAATATTTGAATATGTTTTTTTCTTTTAAGTACTTTATGTTTTGTGTTTTATAAATCCATTTTTGGCCAAGACAGCAGCATAAACCAAAAAAAGTTGCAGACAAGACACAAAGGAAAAAAGAATGAAAAAGTAATATTGTAATCTACTTAATCAATTTTTTGGCCAAGACAGCAGCATAAAACCCAAAAAAGTTTTAGACAAGACACAAAGGAAAAAATAATGAAAAAGTACTATTGTAATCAGTAAAATGTGTGAATAGTCCTTAAAACACTGCACTCCCCAATAGCCAAGTGTAGTCTGACCGAAGCACTGCATCCTCAGCCGCTCGTTCAGCTCCACCGCTTTGACCACGTTGCTCCCGTTGTCGGTTGTTATAGCAACCGGATGCTTTTCTCGGGAGTTTTCCAGCTTGCGTCCTGCAAGGCCTCAGCTATATGCTCACCGGTGTGATCCTGGGGGGGGAAATAACTTGTTTTGGAGACGACACGACGCTGTTTTCATCATCATGTCAGGCTCACATGTCCTGCTCGACCACATATCGCTGGTCAACGCAAAATGGGTCCCGTTAGCGAGCCGGTCAGCAAGGCTCTGCCTGACTTCAGTGGACATTTGTGGCAGTGCTTCTCGTGCAAAGTAGTTGGGAAGCTCATATCTCGGGTCCATAGTTTTCAGTAGCTTTTTGAATCCGACTTGTTCCACAGTTGCAACAGGGACCATATCTTTAGCAATGTGATAGGACACCGCTTTAGTTATAGTACACCACTTGCCAATTTTCTTTTCATTAGGCACCACAACTGCGGGAAAATGAAGTTTGCAGTGAGCTTTGTTTCGGGGCTGGAGCTTTTTCGGGTTGTCGACGGCTTGCGGCTGGGGCTTCTGCAGCGCGCAGTTTCACACACTCTTCGTATTGCAGTTTGTGCCACTGTTTTAGGTGGTGAAAAAGATTTGTAGTGCTGGAACTTTTTTTATGGCACTGCCTACATATAACGTGATTTTGTTGCTCATCTGATACTTTGAATCCGAACCATCTCCAAATGACTGAGCCAATGCTTTTTCTTTTACTAACCAATTCCTCGTCAAAACGCTCCGCAGACGCTGTTGCTTCCTCCATGTTTGTTGAAGTGTCTGTTCCTGCCCCTCCGCCCTCTGTGCATGAAAGAGGAGGCGCGGGGAGCAGCGCAGAGAGCTCCGGGTCTGCAGCTTGCTTGGAGCAAGGATCAAAGCGCAAATTTCAACTATATCGATATATGGTCTAATTTCATATCACATTTAAAATATATATCGATATATTTTTTATATCGATATATCGCCCAGCCCTAGTCAGGCTGATAAGAACAATTCTTATTTTGTATAACGGGTCACTTACGCTTCGAACACACCGACTGCGTTATGGCGTCACTGCTACGTAACATTTTACGCAGCTACGCAACGATACTGACGCAGGAACCTTTTGCAGATGGTCGCATGCGTTTGGACACATGGAGGAGAGAATCATTTTCGCAGTATCCTCAAAACCGTGTCTTTTTTACACAACTGCTGACAGCTACAGGGACATAAACACAAAAAAATGCTGCTTGGAGACAAGTGTCCACGATAGTGTGAGTGAGGATTTATTATTTAATTGTGTGATAACTTTATGTAATACATCCTCTGTTTCCTAACTGAATAAACATTTTAAGATAGCAGTTGGTTCAGTCTGATCATCTCATGTACTGTTGGAACTTTATTTTAATCCTTTTTCATTATTTGTATTTTTTTTATGACAAATTCCAGAGCCTCTGTATACATTTTTACAAATTTTTTCCCCACTCTACTTTGTACAATGACAGAGAAAGTGGGACTCTGTCGTTTTTTCTGACAAGTTCTCTCATTGATCTCAGGTTCAGCCACCAAGGGGGTCACCCACCCTCCATGAAAACTTTCATAGGCTCTCTTTCACTCAGTAATCATGTAACAAGTCGACAGGCTCCCAGAGGCAGGGCAATCAAAGGCTCCAAGTCACTGAAGTGCCCATCAGCCCAGCCATTGTTATTATTCCTACCAGCCGTTCTACAGTCCCTGAAGCGGGTTGATTAGTAGGTTGGAACCCCGTTACAACAGACACTTTACAATGACGCAACAATCAGCGTTTGAGCTGGACACACTCATTTAGAACGCTCGTTTAGAACACTATTTTAGAACGCTCTTTTATAAAGCTCGTTTAGAACGCTCGTTTAGAACGCTTGTTTAGAACGCTCATTTAGAACACTGTTTTAGAACGCTCTTTTATAAAGCTCGTTTAGAACGCTCGTTTAGAACACTATTTTAGAACGCTCGTTTAGAAAGCTCGTTTAGAACGCTCGTTTAGAACCCTCTTTAAAACGGACAGTTACCAATGACGCAACAATCAGCGTTTGAGCTGGACACACTTCTTTTCAGAAACTATTTACACAAAACACACACAGTCCTTACAAAGTTTATCTCCAGAATGTGAGCAGTTTATTTTTGGATGCAAATGGTTCAGATATTCACAGAAGTATATATATATATATATATATATATATATATATATATATAACAATCCAAAATCAGCTCCTTGGAAGTGTGTTCTCTCTCAGTATAAAGTTCTATTGAGAATGACTTCTCTGGAGAAGGCCATTATATACACACTCAGATAGGCACAACCCTTTTTCAACATTTAAATATCGAAACAAGAAAAAACCCTGGGTTTAAAGTTGTGTTAAATTGATCATTCAGGAGATGAGATTAACACCTTGCATTGATTGTCCATCCAAGGTGGTTGCCTACGTCATTGTTATGTTGAGGTCAGAGGATCATCAGGGTGATTCATTTCAGGGCTGGGCTCTCTTTCATTCAGTAATACAGAGGCAGGGCAATCAAAGGCTCCAACTCACTGAACTGCTCATCAGCCCAGCCATTGTTATTATTCATACTTTTCAGAACCTCTCAGACTAGAAAATATAAATAAAATTTACTATAGTGTTTTAAATTGTTTGCATCTGTGACAACTTTCAACTTTCTCTCTCTCTCTCTCTCTCTCTCTCTCTCTCTCTCTCTCTCTCTGAAAAAAGACAACAGACATGACATTGACTCCTGAGTGATGAACTGTTGCCCACTCTATAGTCACCCTGGTTATTATATTTCACATAGATTGTCCATGCAAGGTTGTTGCCTAGGTGATTGAAGTTGGACACTCATCAGAGTCATTACAGTTTTTCTCAATTGCTAAAACACAATTTCTGAAACCTTGCTCCATTTCCTGAAAACATTAAACACAAAACCTCATCTTCAAGCACTATTTATATAACCTCTGACTCCTCTCCTCTCCTCATCTTCAAGCACTATTTACATAAACTCTAACTCCTCTCGCAAAATGAAACATTCACCTCAAAAGTTTTACCTGTGTTCAAAATCAAACACTGCTCTCAAATCATAAACAAAGTGATCAAAATGATATACACTCTCAAGCAGTCAGTAAACAATACACCGAAAAATAGAAAACACATTGTTCAAAACATACAAAATTCTCAGGGAGAAGTACATTTTTAATCTAAAAAAATATTCATATTTTTCCGTCATTGTCTTTTGATGAACGAAAACATGTTCTATCATAGTAGCTCAAAATTGATCAGAAATATTGTCCCTCCTGAGGCAACGGGGGAAGAAGCCTCTTGTGTGCCCTATCCAGCCCTGACATGATTCCTCACCTATATCACCACAGGATAAATCCATGGCTTGCAGCAGATTTACTCTGGTGGAGGGTTGTCTATCATACACTGTCCATCTCCAAGAGGAGAAAAAACTCCTCAATTGGATTCAGGAAAGGCGAGTATGGAGGGAGGTACAAGTTCATAAACTGCCCATTGATGTTAAACCAATTCCCTTACCTGAGCAGCTCGCTGGAAACTGACATAGTGTGGGACAATCACATAGGTGGGGATGGGATTCTCATTTAGCTCTAGACCCTGCTGCTCTTGAACCTGCTGCTCAAATAAAATATATCTTAGATTGGCCATAAATGTTAGAAGGTGCTGGGTGTTATATGGCCCGAGTGTAACATGGTGATGTAGAACACCATGGTTGCTGATAGCAGCACAGATTGTGACATTGCCACCTCGTTGACCAGGGACTTCAACAATGGCCCCGCTGTCCAATCATGACAGATTTTGACTCATATTGAGTGATAAGACTGAGCTATTTAGAAAATCCCTTAGCCTTTCGACTAATTTTGGGTTAGTTGGACTAATGTTGGGTTAGTTCTCTCAAGAAGAACTAACCAATCTCAACATGACAGAAAGTAAGACAGGGAAACCAATCTCAACATGACAGAAAGTAAGACAGGAGAACCTATTTCAACATGACAGAGAGTCAGTCAGGAGTCCCTGACCTTATCTTCTCTCAAGAAGATGTCTGGTAGGCCCATTTAAATACCTTTTTTGGACATTTCAAGATAGCAGATGTTTGAGTTGGGTCTATTAACACAGCTGTGAGTTGTTAATTTTTTAATTTTTGACAAAATGAGCACTCTTGGAAGTGACAGATTTTGACTCATATTGAGTGATAAGACTGAGCTATTTAAAAACACTTTTTCAACATTTCAAGATAGCAGTTAGTTCAGTTTGATCTTATTAAAGACAGCTGTATATTCTTTTTTTTGACCCAAAAATATTCTATGTTCACGCCCACTTTTTTTGCACTATATTTGAAGGCTGTCAACTTCTTGCAATATTACAATAATGGATACATAGACCTCCAAACATTTACAATGAATAGCAATATTACAATAATGGATACATAGACCTACAAACATTTACAATGAATAGCAATATTACAATAATGGATACATAGACCTCCAAACATTTACAATGAATAGCAATATTACAATAATGGATACATAGACCTCCAAACATTTACAATGAATAGCAATATTACAATAATGGATACATAGACCTACAAACATTTACAATGAATAGCAATATTACAATAATGGATACATAGACCTACAAACATTTACAATGAATAGCAATATTACAATAATGGATACATAGACCTACAAACATTTACAATGAATAGCAATATTACAATAATGGATACATAGACCTACAAACATTTACAATGAATAGCAATATTACAATAATGGATACATAGACCTACAAATATTTACAATGAATAGCAATATTACAATAACGGCTACATAGACCTCCAAACATTTACAATGAATAGCAATATTACAATAATGGATACATAGACCTACAAACATTTACAATGAATAGCAATATTACAATAATGGATACATAGACCTACAAACATTTACAATGAATAGCAATATTACAATAATGGATACATAGACCTACAAACATTTACAATGAATAGCAATATTACAATAATGGATACATGGATCTACAAACATTTACAATGAATAGCAATATTACAATAATGGATACATGGACCTACAAACATTTACAATGAATAGCAATATTACAGTAATGGATACATAGACCTCCAAACATTTACAATGAATAGCAATATTACAATAATGGATACATAGACCTACAAACATTTACAATGAATAGCAATATTACAATAATGGATACATAGACCTCCAAACATTTACAATGAATAGCAATATTACAATAATGGATACATAGACCTCCAAACATTTACAATGAATAGCAATATTACAATAATGGATACATAGACCTCCAAACATTTACAATGAATAGCAATATTACAATAATGGATACATAGACCTACAAACATTTACAATGAATAGCAATATTACAATAATGGATACATAGACCTCCAAACATTTACAATGAATAGCAATATTACAATAATGGATACATAGACCTACAAACATTTACAATGAATAGCAATATTACAATAATGGATACATAGACCTACAAACATTTACAATGAATAGCAATATTACAATAATGGATACATAGACCTACAAACATTTACAATTAATAGAAATATTACAATAATGGATACATAGACCTACAAACATTTACAATGAATAGCAATATTACAATAATGGATACATAGACCTACAAACATTTACAATGAATAGCAATATTACAATAACGGCTACATAGACCTCCAAACATTTACAATGAATAGCAATATTACAATAATGGATACATAGACCTACAAACATTTACAATGAATAGCAATATTACAATAATGGATACATAGACCTACAAACATTTACAATGAATAGCAATATTACAATAATGGATACTTAGACCTCCAAACATTTACAATGAATAGCAATATTACAATAATGGATACATAGACCTACAAACATTTAAAATGAATAGCAATATATCAATAACGGCTACATAGACCTCCAAACATTTACAATGAATAGCAATATTACAATAACGGATACATAGACCTACAAACATTTACAATGAATAGCAATATTACAATAACGGATACATAGACCTACAAACATTTACAATGAATTGCAATATTACAATAATGGATACATAGACCTACAAACATTTACAATGAATAGCAATATTACAATAATGGATACATAGACCTCCAAACATTTACAATGAATAGCAATATTACAGTAATGGATACATAGACCTCCAAACATTTACAATAAATAGCAATATTACAATAATGGATACATAGACCTCCACACATTTAAAATGAATAGCAATATTACAGTAATGGATACATAGACCTCCAAACATTTACAATGAATAGCAATATTACAATAATGGATACATAGACCTACACACATTTACAATGAATAGCAATATTACAATAATGGATACATAGACCTCCAAACATTTACAATATTACAATAATGGATACATAGACCTACAAACATCCATGTATCCATTATAGGGCTGTGTTGCTTTAGGGAGAGAAACAAAAATAGTGAGGTATTGAATAGTGAGGTGTAAATAGTGAGGTATTGAATAGTGAGGTGTAAATAGTGAGGTATTGAATAGTGAGGTATTGAATAGTGAGGTGTAAATAGTGAGGTATTGAATAGTGAGGTATTGAATAGTGAGGTGTAAATAGTGAGGTATTGAATAGTGAGGTGTAAATAGTGAGGTATTGAATAGTGAGGTATTGAATAGTGAGGTATTGAATAGTGAGGTAAAAATAGTGAGGTATTGAATAGTGAGGTGTAAATAGTGAGGTGTTGAATAGTGAGGTGTAAATAGTGAGGTAAAAATAGTGAGGTATTGAATAGTGAGGTATTGAATAGTGAGGTGTAAATAGTGAGGTATTGAATAGTGAGGTGTAAATAGTGAGGTATTGAATAGTGAGGTATTGAATAGTGAGGTGTAAATAGTGAGGTATTGAATAGTGAGGTATTGAATAGTGAGGTATTGAATAGTGAGGTATTGAATAGTGAGGTATTGAATAGTGAGGTGTAAATAGTGAGGTATTGAATAGTGAGGTATTGAATAGTGAGGTATTGAATAGTGAGGTATTGAATAGTGAGGTATTGAATAGTGAGGTGTTGAATAGTGAGGTATTGAATAGTGAGGTGTAAATAGTGAGGTATTGAATAGTGAGGTATTGAATAGTGAGGTGTAAATAGTGAGGTATTGAATAGTGAGGTATTGAATAGTGAGGTATTGAATAGTGAGGTATTGAATAGTGAGGTGTAAATAGTGAGGTATTGAATAGTGAGGTATTGAATAGTGAGGTATTGAATAGTGAGGTGTAAATAGTGAGGTGTAAATAGTGAGGTGTAAATAGTGAGGTATTGAATAGTGAGGTATTGAATAGTGAGGTATTGAATAGTGAGGTATTGAATAGTGAGGTATTGAATAGTGAGGTGTAAATAGTGAGGTATTGAATAGTGAGGTATTGAATAGTGAGGTATTGAATAGTGAGGTGTAAATAGTGAGGTATTGAATAGTGAGGTAAAAATAGTGAGGTATTGAATAGTGAGGTGTTGAATAGTGAGGTATTGAATAGTGAGGTATTGAATAGTGAGGTATTGAATAGTGAGGTATTGAATAGTGAGGTATTGAATAGTGAGGTATTGAATAGTGAGGTATTGAATAGTGAGGTGTGAATAGTGAGGTGTTGAATAGTGAGGTGTAAATAGTGAGGTATTGAATAGTGAGGTATTGAATAGTGAGGTGTAAATAGTGAGGTATTGAATAGTGAGGTATTGAATAGTGAGGTATTGAATAGTGAGGTGTAAATAGTGAGGTATTGAATAGTGAGGTGTAAATAGTGAGGTATTGAATAGTGAGGTATTGAATAGTGAGGTATTGAATAGTGAGGTGTAAATAGTGAGGTGTAAATAGTGAGGTATTGAATAGTGAGGTGTAAATAGTGAGGTGTAAATAGTGAGGTATTGAATAGTGAGGTATTGAATAGTGAGGTATTGAATAGTGAGGTGTAAATAGTGAGGTGTTGAATAGTGAGGTGTTGAATAGTGAGGTATTGAATAGTGAGGTATTGAATAGTGAGGTATTGAATAGTGAGGTATTGAATAGTGAGGTATTGAATAGTGAGGTGTAAATAGTGAGGTATTGAATAGTGAGGTATTGAATAGTGAGGTGTAAATAGTGAGGTGTAAATAGTGAGGTATTGAATAGTGAGGTATTGAATAGTGAGGTATTGAATAGTGAGGTATTGAATAGTGAGGTGTAAATAGTGAGGTGTTGAATAGTGAGGTGTAAATAGTGAGGTATTGAATAGTGAGGTATTGAATAGTGAGGTATTGAATAGTGAGGTGTAAATAGTGAGGTGTTGAATAGTGAGGTGTAAATAGTGAGGTATTGAATAGTGAGGTATTGAATAGTGAGGTATTGAATAGTGAGGTATTGAATAGTGAGGTATTGAATAGTGAGGTGTGAATAGTGAGGTGTTGAATAGTGAGGTATTGAATAGTGAGGTGTAAATAGTGAGGTATTGAATAGTGAGGTGTAAATAGTGAGGTGTAAATAGTGAGGTGTAAATAGTGAGGTGTAAATAGTGAGGTGTAAATAGTGAGGTATTGAATAGTGAGGTATTGAATAGTGAGGTATTGAATAGTGAGGTAAAAATAGTGAGGTATTGAATAGTGAGGTATTGAATAGTGAGGTATTGAATAGTGAGGTGTAAATAGTGAGGTGTTGAATATTGAGGTGTAAATAGTGAGGTATTGAATAGTGAGGTATTGAATAGTGAGGTATTGAATAGTGAGGTATTGAATAGTGAGGTGTGAATAGTGAGGTGTTGAATAGTGAGGTATTGAATAGTGAGGTATTGAATAGTGAGGTATTGAATAGTGAGGTATTGAATAGTGAGGTGTAAATAGTGAGGTATTGAATAGTGAGGTATTGAATAGTGAGGTGTAAATAGTGAGGTATTGAATAGTGAGGTGTAAATAGTGAGGTGTAAATAGTGAGGTGTAAATAGTGAGGTATTGAATAGTGAGGTATTGAATAGTGAGGTATTGAATAGTGAGGTGTAAATAGTGAGGTGTAAATAGTGAGATGTAAATAGTGAGTTAAAAATAGTGAGGTATTGAACCCCGGGTAGATAATCAGTAGTACATACATTGTAAAACATCATCTTAATATCTGATATTGGGAGTAAACACCCTCGGAATAGAAAAGACAAGAGCGCGTCTTCCAGCCCACCAATAAATGACATAATTCAACCCTCCTGGTTAGTAAATTTACCTCGACATGCCCCTTGAGAAGGCGAGTGAGAGTGAAGTGAAGACACCAGCTGTTTAGCGGGGCTGAGTTGACTTCATGTGCCAGAAGGCAGAGCAGGTGGATGCTGGTTGATGAATGTACTGGGAAAATACGTTTTTCTAGACCAGAGATGACTGAATTAATGTTCAGGCTTATTGATAATCGTTATATTAATGAAGTGTAAAACATGAGCATAAAAACAGGTCATAATAAACATGAATCATCATTATATTACTTCACAGTAATCTGTTAAATGCTTTTTCAGTCCTTCCTCTTGCGTTAGCAGTGTGGAAAGGGACAGAAAGTAGCGTGGGGAGTGGTGGTGTATCCAGGGAGAAAACTAATCTAATCTTCTGAAATTTAATTTGTGGTCTTATGCTCCCATCTACTACTAAAGTAGTAATTACTGAGAATTACTAGTTAATTTATCACTTACAATCATAAAATAACCACTTATACCATAACAAACAATTAAACTGACATAAACCAAAATCACTATATATGTAGTTATTTAGTTAATTACCAAATTGAGCCGGTCGGTCACATTTGAGAGTGAGGGAGATATATAGCATTTTGCATAAAAAAACATGATTTTTGTCTCTCTGAAATGAAACCATCAAGTGATAGATTTTAAACAAATCCTTGTCTGTGAGAGATGTAATAATTAATACATAATTTCTTTAAACAATAAAAGCTCATTTCTGTAAAGTGATATGTTGCGTTTTGGAATGAAACTCTTCTTATGTTTCCCCATCTGAGATCAGAGTAGATGAGAGATGTAATGTTTGTCTCTGTTGTGTTGAAGTCCAATCAAGCAGGAGAGACCAGCCTCCCCTGTTCCCAGCTGTGTGTCCATGAAGAGTAACCAGTCTATGAAGCATCCTATAGTGTTTAGAGAGGGAGACTTTTCTACTGAACAAAGGTAAGAAGAACTCATGGTCAGTGAGTTAAACAACACTGTTTCTAGTCATTTCTCCTCTCCCATTTTCTCATTTCTTTTTGTTGTTTTCATAATCCACAGGCTAATCCTTTTATCCATTTATATAGCCCTAAAACAATATTAAACAAACACATCGTTCCCTCTCTCTGTGTGTGTGTGTGTGTGTGTGTGTGTGTGTGTGTGTGTGTGTGTGTGTGTGTGTGTGTGTGTGTGTGTGTGTGTGTGTGTGTGTGTGTGTGTGTGTGTGTGTGTACTGTAATCTCATGTTTTGTCTACAGAAACCAACAGGAGAGATCAGAGTCAGAGATTCTCAGTGGTCAGTCTTCCCAGAGTCATCAAACAGACCTGGACTCTATATTCAGTGTATGTGATCCTGTTATGTACATTTGTTTTTGTTTACCTCAAGTAAAGTCTGTCAATCATTCATTAATGTGTTAATGAGAAAGCATTTATTCTCTTGCTTAACTTATTTACTTGATTTATTTCAGTTGCTTGAAGAGAAAATTATGACATTTGTGAAGAACGAGCTGAAGATGTTCAAGAGGATTCTTAGTCCAGAACTCCCAGAAGGCTTTGAGAGTCAGAAGCAGGATGAGGAAGTGGTGGATGCTGAAGATGAGAAGCAGGAGAGCAGTGCCAGAGAGGGGGCTCTGAAGATCACACTGCACGTCCTGAGGAAAATGAACCAGAAGGAGCTTGCTGACACACTGGAGAACTGTAAGATCTGTCTGCCTCATGTTGAATGCTGTTTTAAAACATTTAAAAGCTGTAGCTAAAGTACAGCTAAAGTAGCTGTGTAACTCAATGATATTGTAGCAGCCTTAACACAACACCTAGTGACCTCATCAAGTAGCAGCAGGGATGTGTTGTGGTGATTAATTTAGAGAGAGAGAGAGAGAGAGAGAGGAGAGCAAGAGGAGAGCCAGAGGAGAGAGGAGAGCCAGAGGAGAGAGGAGAGCCACAGAGAGAGCCACAGGGAGAGCCACAGAGAGAGAGACAGAGAGAGAGAGACACAGGAAAACCTGGCTCCCTGTAGAGGAAAGGCTGTGCAACCACTGCACAACAGTAGAACCTGAGACGGAGCTGCATTTCCTGACAAAATGTAAAAAATATAAAACAATTAGAGAGTGTAATTTCCCCAAATTTGAAACCCTTATTCAAGGTTTCAAAGACTTCTCTGATGAGAGTAGGCTACCCGTCCTGTTGGGGGAGGACGCAGAGAGCTGTGGGTTGGCAGCGCACTACATTGCTGCCTGCCATAAGTTGAGGGACAGTGTCTGACAGACCAACCAACCAATCCCATTGACAGTTTTGATTCTTACTATTTTCATATTGTAAGGTTGGCAATATGTACATTGCTCCATCATGCCAATAAAGCGAATTGAATTGAGAGACAGAGGAGAGACAGAGGAGAGAGAGAGACAACATTAATAATACCAATAATAATATAATCAGTCACACCAGTCTGTAATGCATTATGAAAACATTTACACATTTATACAGTCAGATAAGAGAATAAATGATTATAATTTAAAATGTTATAACAGTCCTATAATACTGTAGTTATTAAAACAGACGTAATATTAATATCCTCTGTGTTATTTCTAGATTCAGATGAGCTTGCTGTGATTTGCCAACGTGAACTCAAATCTAATCTAAAGAAGAAGTTTCAATGTGTATTTGAGGGGATCGCTAAACAAGGAAACCCAACACTTCTCAATAAGATCTACACAGAGCACTACATCACAGAGGGTGGAACAGGAGAGGTCAATAATGAACATGAGCTGAGACAGATTGAGACAACAACCAGGAAACAAGCAAGACCAGAGACTGCAATCAAATGTAACGACATCTTCAAACCCTTAACTGGACAAGACAAACGTATCAGAACTGTGCTGACAAAGGGAGTCGCTGGCATTGGAAAAACAGTCTCTGTGCAGAAGTTCATTCTGGACTGGGCTGAAGGAAAAGCAAATCAGGATGTCCAATTTGTATTTTCATTCCCTTTTCGGGAGCTGAATTTGATGAAAGGGGACAAACACACTTTGATTGTTCTTCTCAATCACTTCTCAATGGAAATCAAACAATCAAGAATCTCCAATTACGACAAGTACAAAGTTCTGTTCATCTTTGATGGTCTGGATGAGTGCCGACTGCCCCTAGACTTCCAGAAGAACAAGATCTGTTGTGACGTCACAGAGTCAACCTCAGTGGATGTTCTGCTGACAAATCTCATCAAGGGAAATCTGCTTCCCTCTGCTCTCCTCTGGATAACTACCCGACCTGCAGCAGCCAATAAGATCCCTTCAGGGTGTGTTGACCAGGTGACAGAGGTACGAGGGTTCAATGACCCACAGAAGGAGGAGTACTTCAGGAAGAGATTCAGTGATGAGGACCTGGCCAGCAGAATCATCTCACACATAAAGACATCAAGGAGCCTCCACATCATGTGCCACATTCCAGTCTTCTGTTGGATTTCTGCAACAGTCCTCGAACACATGCTGAAACATAAGAGAGAAGAGATGCCCAAGACTCTGACTGAGATGTACACACACCTTGTGGTGTTTCATACCAAACAGAAGAATGAAAAGTATCTTGGGAAAGAAGAGACAGGTCCACACTGGAGTAAAGAGAACATTCTGTCACTGGGAAAACTGGCTTTTCAACAGCTTGTGAATGGCAATCTGATTTTCTATGAAGAAGACCTGAAAGAGGCTGGCATTGATGTCAATGAAGCCTCAGTGTACTCAGGATTGTGCACACAGCTCTTTAAAGAGGAATGTGTTCTGTACCAAGACAAGGTGTACTGCTTTGTTCATCTGAGCATTCAGGAGTTTCTGGCTGCTGTATATGTGTTCCTCTCATTCATCAACAACAATGAGAATCTCATGGACAAACTGCAAACAAAGTCCAGTATCTTTTCTCTGCTGTACAGAGACAAGCCTGAAGTTACTTTCTACAAGAGTGCTGTGGATAAAGCCTTACAAAGTGAGACGGGAAACCTGGACCTTTTCCTCCGCTTCCTTCTGGGCCTCTCACTGGAGTCCAATCAGAAGCACTTACGAGGTCTACTGACAAAGACAAGAAGCAGCTCACAGAGCCATGAAGAAACAGTCAAGTACATCAAGGAGAAGATCAGGGAGAATCCTTCTCCAGAGAGGTGCATCAATCTGTTCCACTGTCTGAATGAACTGAATGACCATTCTCTAGTGGAGGAGATCCAAAGCTACCTGAGCTCAGGAAGTCTCTCAAAACCCAACCTGTCACCTGCACAGTGGTCAGCTCTGGTCTTTGTGTTGCTGACTTCAGAAAAGGAGCTGGATGTGTTTGACCTGAAGAAATACTCCAGATCAGAGGAAGGTCTTCTGAGGCTGCTGCCAGTGGTCAAAGCCTCCAGAGCTGTTCTGTGAGTACATACAATTACATATAAGAAGTATTCATCAGGAAGAAATATTATGTTTTAGAGAAAAATATGTATTATAATATGTATATTGAATAACATATTGAATAAATGCATTGATGGAAGATGAATCTGTGTTGTTTGGGAATATGAACCAAATGCATCTACCATTGTCCTTCTACACTATTGGTGTTAAATTAACAGTGTGTTTGTGAAGTCATGATGATCTCTTTGTCAGGCTGTCAGGCTGTGGAGTCACAGAGAAAGGCTGTGATTCTCTGGTCTCAGCTCTGAAGTCAAACCCCACACACCTGAGAGAGCTGGACCTGAGTAACAATGACCTGAAGGATTCAGGAGTGAAGCTGCTCTCTGCTGGACTGGAGGATCCACACTGCAGACTGGAGACTCTGAGGTCAGTATTCCTGTAGTTGGTCAACAGGTGATAACTGTTCACCAGATCCACATGTGTTTACCAGGCACACATAGTCCACACCATATGTGTTTGGACAGTGAAGCTTACAGTTTTACATTTGGTGCTATGCTCCAGCATTTTGGATTTGAGATCGAATGTTTCATATTAGGTGACAGTACAGAATGTCACCTTTAATTTGAGGGTATTTTCATACATAGCTGTGTTACTGTTAAGAAAGGAAAGCACTTTATGTATTTAGTTCTCCCATTTGAAAAAGTTGTACATATTCGGACAAATTCACTTATATTGTATTAAAGTTGTCATAAGTTTAGTATTTAGTCCCATGTTCCATGCCTGCAGTGATTACATCAAGCTTGTGATTCTACAAACTTGTTGAATGCATGTGCAGTTTGTCTTGGTTGTGTTTTGGATTATGTTTTTCCTAATAGTAACTTAATGGTGAATAATGTCCTGTCATTTTGGAGTCACTTCACTTGTATTGTCAGTAAGAATAGAAGATGTTTCTGAACACTTCTACATTCATGTGGATGCTACCATGATTATGAATAATCATGAATGAATCGTGAATGATGATGAATGAGAAAGTTACAGAGGCACAAAGATCAGACCCCCTCTGTTATTGGTGTTATTCTGTATACTTCTGGCCCTTCTTTGGACACTGTGTTAACTAACCTCCAGACGAGCTTCAATGCCATACAACTCTCCTTCCGTGGCCTCCAACTGCTCTTAAATACCAGTAAAACTAAATGCTCTTCAACCGATCGCTGACTGCACCTGCCCGCCTGTCCAGCATCACTACTCTGGACGGTTCTGACTTAGAATATGTGGACAACTACAAATACCTAGATGTCTGGTTAGACTGTAAACTCTCCTTCCAGACTCACTATAAGCATCTCCAATCCAAAGTTAAATCTAGAATTGGCTTCCTATTTCGCAACATAGCATCCTTCATTCATGCTGCCAAACATACCCTTATAAAATTGACCATCCTACCGATCCTCGACTTCGGCGATGTCATTTACACAACACCCTACTCAATAAATTGGATGCAGTCTATCACAGTGCCATCCGTTTTGTCACCAAAGCCCCATATACAGTTTATTTTGATCCCCTGCTGATTTTGTACGTTTGTCCACTGACAAAGAAAGGATCAGTCTATAATTTTAATGGAAGGTTTATTTGAACAGTGAGAGACAGAATAACAACAAAAACATCCAGAAAAACTCATGTCAGAAATTTTATAAATTGATTTGCATTTTAATGAGGGAAATAAGTATTTGGCTCCCAGGTGTCTTTTATACAGGTAACAAGCTGAGATTAGGAGCACACTCTTAAAGGGAGTGCTCCTAACCACAACTTGTTACCTGTAAAAAAAGATATCTTTCCACAGAAGCAATCAATCAATCAGTTTCCAAACTCTCCACCATGGCCAAGACCAAAGAGCTCTCCAAGGATGTCAGGGACAAGATTGTAGACCTACACAAGGCTGGAATGGGCTACTCGACCATCGCCAAGCAGCTTGGTGAGAAGGTGACAATATTTGGTGTGATTATTCGCAAATGGAAGAAACAAAAGAACTGTCAATCTCCCTCGGCCTGGGGCTCCATGCAAGATCTCACCTTGTGGAGTTGCAATGATCATGAGAACGGTGAGGAATCAGCCCAGAACTACACGGGAGGATCTTGTCAATGATCTCAAGGCAGCTGGGACCATAGTCACCAAGAAAACAATTGGTAACACACTACGCCGTGAAGGACTGAAATCCTGCAGCGCCCGCAAGGTCCCCCTGCTCAAGAATACATATACATGCCCGTCTGAAGTTTGCCAATGAACATCTGAATGATTCAGAGGACAACTGGGTGAAAATGTTGTGGTCAGATGAGACCAAAATGGAGCTCTTTGACATCAACTCAACTCGCCGTGTTTGGAGGAGGAGGATTGCTGCCTATGACCCCAAGAACACCATCTCCACTGTCAAACATTGAGGTGGAAACATTATGCTAAGGGGGTGTTTTTCTGCTAAGGGGACAGGACAACTTCACCGTATCAAAGGGACGAACGACGCGGCCATGTACCGTCAAATCTTGGGTGAGAACCTCCTTCCCTCAGCCAGGGCATTGAAAATGGGTTGTGGATGGGTATTCCAGCATGACAATGACCCAAAACACACAGCCAAGGCAACAAAGGAGTGGCTCAAGAAGAAGCACATTAAGGTCCTGGAGTGGCCTAGCCAGTCTCCAGACCTTAATCCCATAGAAAATCTGTGGTGGGAGATGAAGGTTCAAGTTGCCAAACGTCAGCCTCGAAACCTTAATGACTTGGAGAAGATCTGCAAAGAGGAGTGGGACAAAATCCCTCCTGAGATGTGTGCAAACCTGGTGGCCAACTACAAGAAACGTCTGACCTCTGATTGCCAACAAGGGTTTTGCCACCAAGTACTAAGTCATGTTTTGCAGAGGGGTCAAATAACTACTTCCCTCATTAAAATGCAAATAATTGTATAACATTTTTGACATGCGTTTTTCTGGATTTTTTTTGCTGTTATTCTGTCTCTCACTGTTCAAATAAACCTACCATTAAAATTATAGACTGATCATTTCTTTGTCAGTGGGCAAACGTACAAAATCAGCAGGGGATCAAATACTTTTTCCCCCACTGTACTACCCACCACTGCGACCTGTACGCTCTCGTTGTCTGGCCCTCGCTTCATACTCGTCGCCAAACCCACTGGCTCCAGGTCATCTACAAGACCCTGCTAGGTAAAGTCCCCCCTTATCTCAGCTCACTGGTCACCATAGTAGCACCCACCTGTAGCACGCGCTCCAGCAGGTATATTTCCCTGGTCACCCCCAAAGCCAATTCCTTCTTCGACCGCCTCTTCTTCCAGTTCTCTGCTGCCAATGACTGGAACGAACTACAATAATCTCTAAAACTGGAAACACTTATCTCCCTCACTAGCTTTAAGCACCAGCTGTCAGAGCAGCTCACAGATTACTGCACCTGTACATAGCCCATCTATAATTTAGCCCAACTACCTCTTCCCCTACTGTATTTATTTATTTAGCTCCTTTGCACCCCATTATTTCTACTTTGCACTTTCTTCCACTGCATATCTACCATTCCAGTGTTTTACTTGCTATATTGTATTTACTTTGCCACCATGGCCTTTTTTTGCCTTTACCTCCCTTGTTTCACTTCATTTGCTCACATTGTATATAGACTTATTTTTCTACTGTATTATTGACTGTATGTTTGTGTAATACCCTTGTTTGAACCAAGTATTGAGTTTATTTGTTATAATTAATTGGTATTATATTTAAAAGATGATTGAATTGCTCCTAAAATGTAATGTTGTTAATGCATTATGCTTTTTGAAGAAATATGTATTTAATGTATAAGTGAATAGTTTGTTTTACTTTGAAGTTGAAGTTTTGACCAATAAGGTCGCTTGTTAAGTTGTGGCCAATGGGAGTTGACCTGGTTAACGGGAGGGAAAAAGACGTTGATGAAAGGATGGTCGTTTTACCTCAGGACGGTTGGTGAAGAAAAATTATAAAACAAGACGACAGAACTTTGATACATAATTGTTTCAATTTAATGCATGGGATGGTTTATCCTGATTCAATAACAGAAACCTATAATCATTTAATCTGAAGTTAATACCCTATTGTCATAACCCTAGATAGTTTACAATAGGAATTCTTATTGGAGATGTCCTTCTCACCTAACATCCCATGCTGCTGAGATACTCTACATATGTTAATATTGTGAGAGTCATATTCAAGCCTGGTGAGAGGGTTACATTTGTTTAACTCCATGTGTAACTCTGTGTTGTTATATGTGTCGAACTGCTTTGCTTTATCTTGGCCAGGTCGCAATTGTAAATGAGAACTTGTTCTCAACCTGCCTACCTGGTTAAATAATGGTGAAATAAATAAATAAATTGTTAATGGTGAGAGGTTAGCATGTTTTGTTGTAGCCTCTGTTATTGGTAATGGTGAGAGGTTAGCATGTTTTGTTGTAGTCTCTGTTATTGGTAATGGTGAGAGGTTAGCATGTTTTGTTGTAGCCTCTGTTATTGGTAATGGTGAGAGGTTAGCATGTTTTGTTGTAGCCTCTGTTATTGGTAATGGTGAGAGGTTAGCATGTTTTGTTGTAGCATCTGTTATTGGTAATGGTGAGAGGTTAGCATGTTCTGTTGTAGTCTCTGTTATTGGTAATGGTGAGAGGTTAGCATGTTTTGTTGTAGTCTCTGTTATTGGTAATGGTGAGAGGTTAGCATGTTTTGTTCGATCCTCTGTTATTGGTAATGGTGAGAGGTTAGAATGTTTTGTTGTAGTCTCTGTTATTAATAATGGTGAGAGGTTAGCATGTTTTGTTGTAGCCTCTGTTATTGGTGATGGTGAGAGGTTAGCATGTTTTGTTGTAGCCTCTGTTATTGGTAATGGTGAGAGGTTAGCATGTTTTGTTGTAGCCTCTGTTGTTGGTAATGGTGAGAGGTTAGCATGTTTTGTTGTAGTCTCTGTTATTGGTAACGGTGAGAGGTTAGCATGTTTTGTTGTAGCCTCTGTTATTGGTAATGGTGAGAGGTTAGCATGTTTTGTTGTAGCTTCTGTAACTTTCTCACTCATTATTATTCATGATTCATTCATGATTTTTCTTAATCATGTTATCATCAGGATGCTTTTAATAGTGTATAGAAACATGTTATCTACTCACTTGTAAATAAAATGACTCCAGTCACCATCTGTAATGAACACGATGGGAGACAGAGAGCTGGTTTCAAGCGCGGCGCTCAGCAGGTATTTATCGTAAAGGACCACAGGAGGAGGCAGGTAGCTGGGTCCAGGGGCAGGCAGAAGGTCATACACGGGGTCCAAAAAGGCAACAGTACAGGCAGGGAAACGGCAAAAGGCATCATTAGTGAGGCAGGCAAAAACTATCATTCACGGGAGGTGTAAATTACGGGAAATGCAGCACTCCGACTAGCCTTATATCACAAAACAAACAATACCTCACAATGATGGGGGTGCAAAGAACTGAACTAAATAGAGTTTGATAATGACATACAGGTGTGTGAACAGGTGATCAGAATTCAGGTGACTGGGATCTGGAGAGTGAGCTGCGTTCAGGGGGATCTACGTGTTTGAGAGTGTGAGCTGGAAGCAGACGTTACACCATCCACCATTTTAATATTGGGCAAAACACAACCCAAAACACAACCAAAACAAACTGCAAAATCAATCAACGAGTTTGAGTCACAAGCTTGATGTAGTCACTGCGTTGAAGGAATATCGGATCAAATACTCAACTTGTGACTACTTTAAGCCACTATGAGCGAATTGGTCAGAAAACATATGACTTCTTTAAATAGGGGGACTAGATACATAAAGTGCTTTCATTTTTCTAAACGGTGAAACAGAAATGTATGAAAATATCCTCAAATAAAAGGTGACATTATATACTGTCACCTCATATGAAACATTTGATCTGAAATCCAAAATGTTGGAGTTTAGAGCCACATTTAAAATGTTATCTTCACTGTCAAAATAGATATGGTGTGGACTGTATACTCAATACAATCTAAATCTGATACCTCACTGTCTGTCTTTTGACTGATACTGCTTTTAAACTGGTCTGGTCAGTCTACTCAAATATTTGTACTGTACATATTTCTATCTGCAGGCAAAACTTTGATAATTTGTAATTTATAATATGATACATTAATTTCTGAATAGATATGGCAGGTTTCAGGACACTGATGTATCTGAATATGTTGAAGAAATATACTGCCACTAATTTCACAACCAAAGAATATCAGTGTGATTTTAATATGATTTGACTCTTTGCAGGCTGTCAGGCTGTGGAGTCACAGAGGAAGGCTGTGCTTCTCTGGTCTCAGCTCTGTGGTCAAACCCAACACATTATTTGTGCAGGGTAACAGTGTAAACAGAGAAAGCTAAGCGTATCATTTTAATACAACCTGTCTGTTATTGTATTTCTTCTGTGTTGGCAGACTCACTGACTGTAAACTCACAGACACATCCTGTAAAGTGTTGGCCTCAGTTCTCAGTTCAAACCCCTCACACCTGAGAGAGCTGGACCTGAGTAACAATGACCTGAAGGATTCAGGAGTGAAGCTGCTCTCTGCTGGACTGGGGAATCCACACTGCAGACTGGAGACTCTGAGGTCAGTATTCCTGTGGTTGGTCTCTGTTATTGGTAATGGTGAGAGGTTAGCATGTTTTGTTGTAGTCTCTGTTATTGGTAATGGTGAGGGGTTAGCATGTTTTGTTGTAGCCTCTGTTATTGGTAATGGTGAGAGGTTAGCATGTTTTGTTGTAGCCTCTGTAACTCTCTCACTCATTATTATTCATGATCTTTCTCAATCATGTCAGTCACAGGCTTGATGTAGTCATTGCAGTCAAAGAATATGGGACCAAATACTAAACTTTTGACTAATTTAATACACTATGAGTGAATTGGTCAGAAAACATATGACTTCTTCAAATAGGGGGACTAGATACATAAAGTTCTTTTATTTTTCTAAATGGTGAAACAGACGTGTATGAAAATATCCTCAAATAAAAGGTGACATTATATACTGTCACCTCATATGAGACATTTGATCTCAAATCCAAAATGTTGGGGTTTAGGGCCACATTTAAAATGTTATCTTCACTGTCAAAATAGATATGGTGTGGACTGTATACTCAATACAATCTAAATCTGATACCTCACTGTCTGTCTTTTGACTGATACTGCTTTTAAACTGGTCTGGTCAGTCTACTCAAATATTTGTACTATACATGTTTCTATCTGCAGGCAAAACTTTGATAATTTGTAATTTATATTATGATACATTAATTTATGAATAGATATGGCAGGTTTCAGGACACTGATATATCTGAATATATTGAAGAAATATACTGCTACTATTTTCACCACCAAAGAATAGCAGTGTGGTTTTAAAATGATTTGACTCTTTGCAGGCTGTCAGGCTGTGGAGTCACAGAGGAAGGCTGTGCTTCTCTGGTCTCAGCTCTGTGGTCAAACCCAACACATTATTTGTAAACGGGTAACAGCGTAAACAGGGAAAGCTAAGCGTATCATTTTAATACAACCTGTCTGTCATTCTATTTCTTCTGTGTTGGCAGACTCACTGGCTGTAAACTCACAGACACATCC